>NW_024582577.1:969468-971030 GCF_018398535.1 Haplochromis burtoni
TTTCAGGCTCTCTCATACCTTTCTGGGGTTGTTATCAGAGAGGTGATCTGATAGCTTGTTTGAGAAGTCCAGTTTTGCTGCTCTGATGCCTTTTTTAAGGTCTGCTCTTGCTCTGCTGTACATGTCCTGGCCCCCAGATTTGTATGGCGAGCTGCGTGCCTTTAACAATGCCTGAACCGTACTTGTCATCCAGAGTTTACGGTTGGGTTAGACCTTTTCCGTGGTGACAGTGTCCATGTAGTGCGTGATGTAACCCAGCATTGTGGATGTGTGAGTCTCTAGGCCATCATGTTCAAAGACACTCCACTCTGTGAGGGCAAAAGAGTCCTGCAATTGAGCACGAACTTCCTCAGAAAAGGTGCTAATGGCTCTGATGGTGGGCTTTGTTCTTTTCCTGAGTGGTGTGTATAACAGGACGATGAGCAGAGAGAGGTGGTCGGACATACTCAGGTGGGGGAGGGGAAAAGATCTGAAAGCTTGCTTAATATTTGAGTAAACATGGTCCAAGGTGTTATTCCCTCTCGTAGGGCATTTCACATGTCGAACAAATTTAGGCACAGGTCTTAAGCATGCTTTGTTGAAATCCCCTGCAATGATACTCCCTCTGGATATTCCCATTGCTTTTTGGAGATTGTGTCGTGCAGGCAGGCAAGGGCTGAGCTAGCTTTAGCGTCTGGTGGTAAGTAGACTGCTGTTATTAGGACTGCAGGCAGTTCTCTGGGCAAGTAGAAGGGTCTGCACATGACAGACATTGCCTCTATGCCTCGGGAGCAGACTGTGGTGATGATCTTAGTGTTTGTGCACTAGTTGTTATGTGTGTAAATGCACAATCCTTCTTACAGTCTGTTTGGAGAGACCTTCTAGGTAACTGTTAGAGAGCCTTGTGTCTCTGGGAGCCTGGAATTGTCACTATAGTTAAGTTTTGATGGTAGCACATTTTGAAATGGAAACAAACTGCACTGAAGGAAGTTGAGAGTTGAAAGTTGAGACCTGTATTAGTTGTTTTCTTGAAATGATCAGCATGGTTTTGATCACGATCAGTTCAAGACAGACCAAATATGCAAAAAATATATATTAGAACTGCTAAATGAATTCAAGTTGAAAGCGTAGTTTATTAAAAGAGTTTCAATTATATTTAATTTCCGTAATAGGTAAATTTTACAGTGCAGTGTAACAAAGTCAATGCTTTTCTTTGAAAAGTCTGGTTGTTTTGTATGTAAACTGCATTTTAAAAGAACAACAAACATAAAAAACCGACTAAATAACTGTCTTTAATATTTAACATTTGTTCATTTTAATTGTTTATTTAATTTTTGGTCAATAGAGTGCAAAAAAAAAATTTTTTTTTGACTTGAATTGAAAATTTTATGACACAATCCCACGGCCCATAACAGCTTTCTTTGTGTTCATCTCTGGTCTCAACAGGATTATGTAACATTTGGGTCCAAACAGTGTGATCAAGAGTCCAAAACTTGAAGCAAGAATGGCAAACACCTCCACTGCATCTGCAAGATTTCCTGGTGAGCTGACATAAGCAGGAACAAAGGCCACCCACACAGCAC
>NW_024582577.1:971055-996822 GCF_018398535.1 Haplochromis burtoni
GCGACAATCAGCTAATGCATGAGTGTTGTTGTTTGACTGAGGAAGAATAAAGTAGTCATGGTAAGCCAATCACATGACCACTTTAAGATTACAAAACAACAAGGTAATATATACCAGCTTTTAAATTGTGCTGATAGGCCACATAAAATCACAGTCATGATAAACAATACATATGCGGAGTTTTTTCCTGAATAGTTTCGCCACGTTTAATGTCTAAGGACAGTGCTGGCAAGCACGCTCTGCTTATGACCAAAAAATGTAAAAAATAAAACAAAAAACAGCCTGTTCATGTTGGTGGAAAAACGCACCATGTCGACCAATCAAAAAATGATATGGCAACATGACATTTGGTCGTTTAGGAAGAGGGGGAAGTTTTAGGAGTGACGGCAAGAGAGAGAGAGAGACAGCAGAAAAAGAGAGCGAGTTTTGAGATGTGAGAGATTTGTGACGTTTAGCGTGTTTGGAGTGTGTAGTTAATGTGTTGTCTTGTGTAGTTAGTGTGTAGTGTTGTGGATAGTTTTGTGTTGTGTGTCAGAACAATGAGGCTACTTGACCTTCAGAGCCTTAAGGACCAAAAAAGAGGAACAGATTTATTTGCTGCTGTTTGTTCCGCTGTAGATGACATGAAACTACCATGGAATAAAGTCACTGGTATTATTACGGATGGCGCACCTGCCATGGCTGGTGAGAGAAATGGATTAACAACCCTAGTCTGTAACAAAGTAAAAAAAAAACAAAACCATGATGGTAAAAAAAAAGTGGTCAAAATGATGGTCAATAAAACAAAACAAGACAACTAAAGAACGAGTGATGTACGATTTATATGGCCCACAATGTTTTGTACTTTTGAATGTTAACTCTTAATGTTATTTTCCTGTTCACATGTTTTGAATTTAGATGTTTAATTTTTCTTCATTTTGTGTGTTTTTCAAATACATGATTTTGGTAAAAACGTTTAATAATAAATGATTCATAATAAAAAAATTATAATAAAATTTGTGTGTGAAAAAAGGAAAGAAATATAAGGTCATTCATTTGCATTTAATGTTAATGATTCAAAATATTTCAGGCTGAATGGTTGGCCCCCACACATTCTCACCTTCCCAAATCTGGCCCTCTTTGCAAAAAGTTTGGACACCCCTGCATTAAACTCTGTCATGGGACTGTGTTAAATTACACCCACAAAGGCTGGATTTTAGGCCTTTTGCTTCATGTGTGGATGAAACTAAGCTGAGGGATCATGACACTGGGAAAGTCTGTACCAGCATACTGGAGGGTCTATCTGTTAGCTGAACCTCTGATTCAGGAGGAGCAATGAGGTTTTCATCCAGGCTGTCGAACTGGATGAGTCTTTATCTCAAGGATGTTTGAGAAAGTGGGCAAGCATGGACAGAATATCTTGGTCTGTCCAGGCTGGTGGATGTTCTCCACTATGATGGCCTCAGGATTTCATCTTTACTTTTTGCAGATGATGTGTTACTGTTTGCTTAATCAGGTGGTGACTTCCAACTTGCATTGGAGTGGTTTGCGCCCAAGTGTGAAAATCAGCACCCCCAAGTCAGAGACCATAGTTCTCAGCCGGAAAAGGTGGAATGCCAACTCCATCTGGGACAAATTACTACCCCAATCGAAGGGATTTAAATGTCTTAGGGTCTTGTTCACGAGTTTGGGGAAAGTGGAGCATGAGATTCACTGACGGATTTGGGAAACATGTGCAATGATACAGGCACTGTACAGTCTGAGCTAAGTTTTTAATTTACAGGTCAATTTAGATTACAACTATTCAACTGTGGCCACGAACTCTGGGTAGTGATCAAATAAGTAATTTGTTGTCCCTCTCTTTCAAATCAAATATGGACTGAAACTCTTTAATTTGATGTTGTTGAACATTCCACATTAACTTTACTTTACATGAATAATGTTATGTCATTTTTGCTATTCTTCTTTTGTGTCACTTGATATGCACACAGAAACACCTGCTACTCTGGCAATTCTTCAGTGAGTTATTACTGATGACTAATTTACTCACAGAGTGTTCCCTGAGTTTGCCTGGATACAAAGCAATCTCAAATGAAAAGTATACTCCGCCTTCTTCCCTGATGGGTGGTGTGCAAGATTAAACAACACAGTAAGTCAATAAAAGGGATTGGCAAACAATAAAACCTAATGACTGATCTCAACAATTCAGAAAGCTGTCATGTGCTCATCTTTGCAAAACAATTTAGTCGTGGTTGTTTTGCTGTGTTCCTATGTTTTTTCTATTCTATCCACTCCTCAGTTTTCTTTGTCCTGTCAGCTGCAGGGACAGTTTCATCTAAATGAGATGCACAAAACTGGAGATGTGGTTCTGGGTGGACTGTTTCAAGTCCATTTCTTTTCAAGTGTTCCTGATCTGTCTTTTACCTCGCAGCCACAACAGCCTACATGCCATGGGTAACAAGGACAGGGAAAAAGCAGGAAAAAAATAGAATAAAAAAACTTTCAAACTTAGTGCCAGTATAAATATGTATTTTGTATCTGAAATAACTACACAATGCGTCTTCTTTTTCATTTTTTTTCCTTTGATATATGTCTTTAATTGTTATTCAGTTTCCCTGATTGCGTATAATATTTCTACTTTTGCAACATTTTCAAAAGGCACTCGTTTACTTATAATTTAAAACCTGTGTTGTATTATATATATTAGTAATTACATTTTTCTTGCCTTAGTATGTATGTCCTAGGTTTTAAGTCCGCACAGACCATGGCGTTTGCTATTGATGAGATCAACAGAAACTCAAACCTGCTACCAAATGTGACTCTGGGATACACTCTGTATGATAGCTGCCTTGAACTTGGAATTGGATTCCGGGGAGCATTGTCATTAGCCAGTGGTCAAGAGGATCAAATTGTAGTAGATGATACATGTGTTGGAAATCCTCCAGTCATAGGGGTTGTGGGTGATCCGTCCTCTACAAATTCTATTGCAATCTCCAACGTCTTAGGCTTGTACAGAGTACCTATGGTAAGTTTTCTGCTTGACCATGTAACAGTTTTCTTGGATTGCGTTGATTTCATTGAAAATGTAAAACCATTTTATGAAATAAAAAATAATGCAGTCATGATGACAAAATTAAGATATCTCTACATGGATAGCTCCCGAATATACAGTCTGTGTCTTTCACAGGTGAGTTATTATGCCACATGTTCCTGCCTGAGTGACCGTCAAAAGTATCCATCCTTCTTTAGAACGATCCCAAGTGATGCTTTCCAGGTGAAAATTTGTCATCAAAATTAAAATGGAAACGCAAAAGTATGTTTCAATATCTGTGTAAAAGAAGAACAAAGAAAGATATGAAAATATTAGAAATAATAATATACTTAGTTTTGAGAATTATGCTCTATTTCATTTCTGTATTGTGTCAAAGAATAAAGCTAAATTGCAATTATATTTTTAAAAAATTCTTCTTTTTAATGCACTTACATTTTAATCTGTATTCACTTAGGTACGTGCAATGATCCAGATTCTAAAGCATTTTGGCTGGACTTGGGCAGGTCTGCTTGTCAGTGATGATGATTATGGGCTTCATGCAGCCAGATCCTTTCAGTCTGAGCTGAGTGTGTCTGGTGAAGGTTGCCTGGCCTACACTGAGGTTTTACCCTGGGACAAAGACACAGATGAACTCCGGAGGATTGTTGATTTGATGAAAACCTCTACAGCTCGAGTTGTCATTGTCTTTGAACATCCTAGTCGCATGATGCACCTTATGGATGAGGTTTCACTTTAAAATACTTTAAATAATTACTAGTTACAGAGGTCTTCATAATTATATTGTGTAAAACACGTATTACGTATCATTGTCAGTACAGAAATGAGTACAAAAATGTAATAATTCAGAATTAATTTTAAAGATCAAAAACTGTTTCAGTAAAGAAGTTGGAGGTTCAATATTACTTCATAGATTTGGTCTAATTTAATTCACAGGTAGTAAGGCAAAATGTGACAGGTCTACAGTGGATAGCCAGCGAGGCCTGGACAGAATCTGCTGTGCTCCAAACACCTCACTTTATGCCATACCTGGGTGGTACACTGGGTATCACCATTCGTCGAGGAGAAATACCAGGGCTCAGGGAATTCCTGTTGCAAATACATCCTGATCTACATCACAACAGTAGCTACGGAAATAGCTTGGTGAGACTTAAACACTTTTACTCTGTGTGTGTCACAACAATTATATATTTTTATAATGTGTAACAAATATTTTTCAAAATATTTCAGGTGAATCAGTTTTGGGAATTTACATTTCAGTGCAGATTTGCTCCAGCTCCAGCAGGCTGGCTGGAAGGTGGAGGTGCACTATGCACTGGACAGGAAGATCTAGGAAATGTGGACAATGAGTACTTGGACATTTCCAACCTGCGGCCTGAGTATAATGTGTACAAAGCTGTTTATGCACTGGCATATTCCCTTGATGACATGCTGCGGTGCAAGCCAGGAAGAGGGCCTTTCAGTGGGAACAGCTGTGCCTCTTTGCAGTCACTGGAGCCTTGGCAGGTGTGTTATCATTGTACACTCCACCTTTGAACGCATTGTTTTTGCATGCTTTCAGAATTTCTGAAAAGGGATTTGCCATACTTGTGAGCAAAAGTAGTTAAGTTATTTAAGTCATGGAGGTCATTAACTTCTATACAGGATTATTAGTAATGTGCCTTGGTTGATTGAGACTTAGATATAAATGACTTTATATATGTAGGTACCATAGATATAATATTATATTTGATTACTGAACTGAAAAATTGCCACTGTTTGCACTGTAAAGTTACTGGAGCCATGGCAGATGTGATATCATTTTACACTCCATCTATGAATAAATCATTCGTTCTATAATTATTTTTGGAGCAGAGCTCCAGGGGCTACGGGGATAAAAAAGTCACATAGGAGGCATCCTCGTAATTTCTAGCCTTATTAGGGGGATTATTTTTTTGCGAATGCACAGGCAGAGGTATATGATTTACTTTTAATTCATTAATAGCATCTTGCTATTGTACAATCGCGACTATTGTGTTTAATATATGACGGAAAACGCAGTAGATACCTCCTGTTCGACACCACATGCCAGTTTGGCCCAACCGATTCCACACAGCGTATGATCTATATTTGTGTACGAGTAGAGTGCGCGTCGATTGTGGTATTTCAGTAGGGCGACTTATGGATGTTATTAATACAAGTGCATTTTGTGAGATCTCTGATGTGTGAAGAGTATAACTTACAACATTCAGAAATAAGATAGGGTGAAAGTTAAGAGTAGGGACAGGCTTTAAAAGGATTGAAGAACTCATAATTGATGGAGGCATATTCTTCCTAGGCAACTTTAGAAGGCCAATACAGGCTTATAGATATATTTGTATTTGGCAGATGTACCATTCTTATTGACATTGTACAGTATCAATGGGGCAGTGTAAGCAAATTGTAGGACAGGCAAGTACAATATTGTTATTTAATGTTCAATGTACAACTTAAAGAAGCGCAATCCTCGAGTCAGTATGCACGAGTGAGAGTTGGTCTATCTCCCTTCCTCCCTCTCTGGTACTTCCTTGTTCTATTTTTTATGTCCAATAGCCACCTCGATCAGTATGCAGTGAGAGTTGTCCTCCTGGTACCCACATGGTGAGAAGGAAGAGAGAGCCTGAATGCTGTTTTGACTGCATCCCTTGTTCTGAGGGAAAAATCACTAACAAGAGCAGTAGGTCTTTGTTTTTCTGTATGACATAATTGATTTAATTTCTGTGAAATATAGGATGCATTTCAACATCAACCCCTCTTTGTCAGACTCCTTGGAGTGCACCAGTTGTCCAGAGGATTTTTGGTCAAACCCACAGCGTGATTACTGTGTTCCTAAGAAGACAGAGTTTCTCTCCTATCATGACCCTTTGGGTATTTGTTTGACAGCAACCTCCTTACTGGGAACATTTATATGTGCTGTTGTTCTGGGGATCTTTATCTACCATCGCACAACACCTATAGTACGTGCCAACAATTCAGAACTTAGTTTCCAGCTATTGTTGTCACTTAAGTTGTGTTTCCTTTCAGTTCGTGTTTCCTTTGTTCTCAGCTATTCTGTTTCTTGTTCACTGCTGTTCATTGGACGACCCAGACTGTGGACATGCCAACTCAGGCATGCAGCATTTGGCATCAGCTTTGTGCTGTGTGTCTCATGCATCCTGGTAAAAACCATGGTTGTTCTGGCTGTGTTCAAAGCCTCCAAGCCAGGAGGGGGAACCAGTCTGAAGTGGTTTGGTGCAATGCAGCAGAGAGGAACAGTTCTGTTTCTGACATCTATTCAGGCAGCCATCTGCACTACCTGGCTTGTCTCTTCCTCTCCAACTCCACATAAAAACACCCAATACCACAATGACAAGATAGTGTATGAGTGTGCAGTTGGGTCAACTGTTGGTTTTGCAGTGTTATTGGGCTATATTGGTGTGCTGGCTTTCCTCAGTTTTTTAATTGCATTCCTGGTGAGGAATCTCCCTGATAGTTTTAATGAGGCCAAGCTCATCACATTCAGCATGCTGATCTTCTGTGCTGTGTGGGTGGCCTTTGTTCCTGCTTATATCAGCTCACCAGGAAATCTTGCAGATGCAGTGGAGGTGTTTGCCATTCTTGCTTCAAGTTTTGGACTCTTGATCACACTGTTTGGACCCAAATGTTACATAATGTTGAGACCAGAGATGAACACAAAGACCCGTGTAATCACATGTTGAGAGCCAGAAGGGTTGAAGGGTGCGGGGACAACAGAATAGCTGGATATTAATTGGGTCCCTGGCCTCCGAATTCGGCAGGTGCTTGTGTTGCGTCTAAAGGGACCATATATGCTCTTCAAGATTTTTTAGGTGTCAAGAAATGTGGAAGATAAGGGTGTTTTATCTTTTTTTTTTTTTGCAATCAGTATAGGGGCCGTAATTAGAAATATAAATAATGAGATAATAAATACTATCTAACATCAGAAATGATCTTCGGGAGCATAGTGGAGAACTCAGTTGAATTGTAGTAGATGTAGCTGATAGGCTTTTGGTTTGTTCGTTTTTTTTTTCTCTGCAATCTTTCTATACATGCTCAAGGCTCGGTATACCACATACATAAAACACACCGCGCCCATCAAGCTTTTCAAACGAGCAAGCAATGGGCCTCTTTTCTCTCGTGGGTTTTGTTCATCCGCCTGTCCCGTATTGGGTGCTTCTTGTTCAAGCCTATCACAAGAATTGTTGCTCTGAAGACCAACAAAGAGATACCCCAACCTGGATTTACCTTTGCAATGGAATCCATCGTGGCAATTGCAGTATTGGTCCGCATTTGGTTCGATGCTTGTCTGTCTTGTTATTATTTTTTTATACTTTTTTTATTTTCAGTTATTGTTACAGATAGAAATGTGACCAGTACATGAGAGGGGTGATGTAGATATGGTAAAAGGGAGAATGTAATAGAGAGAGTGTAGGGAAGGAAGGAAAAAGATTAGGGGGACGCAGGGACAGATGTTCAAGAAAGGGGAGGGAGAAAAATAGATAAGGGATATCTTCGTGGAATGCCCAATTGCTGTGTGGGAGATTAAGTAAATAGCAAACAAGCAAAGAAGAGGAAACAAGAAAGCATTACACAAGCAATCATAGCAAAACACAACACCATACTCTGCATTATCTAGAGCTAGAGAAAGTGTAACAGCATGTAAATACTAGATAAGTATCGATTGTTGTTTGATAGCAGGCCCTAGCGCAGGACAGATGCTCGCCTATGATAGAGATAGCAGTGTCGCAATAGAAAGGATGTAATTTCGGGTACTAGAGAGGCAGGGTGGCGAACGCTGGCGCAGTTGTGCAATGTGCCTGTGTCGGATCAAGCCGGGCCTGCTCTTAGTGTATTGCACCAGAAGAGTTTCATTGTCTCTATCTATTGTATATCATGTCTGACCTAGAGTGGGGGTGGGGGGTCGACACAGCCACAATGCCAAGTCGCCGTCTGGGGTACCAGGTGTGAGGATGTACAGCTAGGTTATAGACGAGGAGAGATGCAAAACTTCACCAGAAGATCCACGCCAGTGCCTCCTAGAACGGAACGGGAGCGACCAGGAGGGCTCCAACTGAGGGGGGAAGGGCCGCGCCCAACTGTCTCCAGTGAGAGCCTAGACAGGATGAGAGTCCACCAGAATGCACCGAGGTATCACTCACAGCAGCATGCAGGAAGACAGCAAGGGGGTCAGTCTAGCATGTGACGGCTCAGCGCGCCGTGAAGCTCGCCCAGCAGCCGCGGAGCAGAAGCCAGGGGGAGTTGCAGTGACGCGCCCGTGAGCTCCGCCGGCCCCCAGCTGTGCCTGAGTGACCGAGCCCCAGGCCGAGAGGCCGGGGGCACCCCACCTCCAAAGGGGGCCCGAGCGAGCCCCAGGCCCCAGGCCCCGACAAGCGGCCGCCAAGGAGTGAGCCGGTGTGTACCCGGACGCCCACCCCCAGACACAAAGAACCACCAGCACACCGACACCTGAGGGAGTCCGCCACCGGCAGGGGAAGTGGTGGTGGGTGGAGATAGGCCTCCAAACCTTGGAGGGCCTGAGGTGTCCCCAGAGAGGTGGCGTCTGATACCCAACCTGACATATAGACACAGACATACAGGCACACACAGACACAAACATCCATTCCCACCCTCATGCTCTCATATGCACTCACTCCACACTCAACCAACGTGGAGACAGACATAAAGAGACGCTGTACACACGATTCACACTCCCCAAGCGTACTCTACAAACCGGGTCTAGTGAGCTTCAGTGGTGTGTTGTGTGGTCGTGGACCATTGGGTCTTGCCCCTGGAGGTGGGTGGGAACTTGCATTCCCTCGAGACCCGAGGGTGCAGTGGATCTATCCTCCTCATGTGTCCTATAGTTCCAATGCGGTGGGGGTGAGGTAGAAGGCAGAACACACGGCGGCTCGAACAAGTAGCCAGCAAAGCGCAGAGGCATCCCGCCATCATTTCGGGCCACGATCCCATTAGTGCAGTCGGCAGAGGGTGCCACCTCTCCAGATCTAGGCCCTCCCGTCTTGTCAAGAACAGGAACAGACCGTTTGGAATGGACAAATTGAGGCCGCAGAGGTAGTAATGGGGGGTGGCGGGACGAATGACCTCCATACACCTCCCTAGCGGCACCAAATCCGCTAGCAGTATTCGGTATATGGTTGTGTTGATAGCATGTAGGTAGTGTCTAAATGGTGGGTCACAAAGTTATAAACTACAGGATGAGGGAGACGCACATGGAGCTTGAGGGGACAGGCTGCCAAGGTGAACGCGGCGTAGTGCGGAGGCCTGTAACGGCAGCACATGATACAGGTGCCTCCACGGCCTGTGATTTGTAGTCCCTCGACACTGTTCGTATATTGCTGTCTAGTTTAACAATTTTGAGGAGAGGTGTGGTTCCGCCACTATATGCTCTCATTTAACGCACGCCAGGGATGTGGATGGGGCATTGTACACGACCCCCTGATTGGTTAGGATTGTTCCTGCGACCTCCGTGATTGTGTCCCTACTCACATTCCCTAAAGGGTATTCCTCTCTCATATGTTCCTGCTGGCTTATCATTCAGAATGTAGGGTGTCTGCAATATCTCTCTGTCTAATTGCTCCGCTATATGGTTGTGGAGTATATAAATTCGACGCGCAGACGTCGCTCATATGTATGTGTAATGAGAGTGTGAATAATGTGAATGTCTAAGTTGTGGGATAAAATTGAGGCAGAGGCAGCCAGAAGGGGACAGAGGGGGGGGTAGCCTCCTCTGCACCCTGGTGACATACCCCTACTCCAAGGCCCTGCATGTGTGGGTGGTTGTGGTGGAGCGGGAAGAGGGAGGCAGCTGGAGATGGGGAGGGAAGGAAGGGAGGGGCAGGTAACCCCTCCCTGGGGCCAGCTCCCCTGCTGACCCCAGTAGGCACTCCCACACTCCGCGACCTGCCAGGGAAGCATTGACTTTTTGACACTCCCCTTTAAAATTAAGCTATTAACCTCCTAAGACCCAAACTCTTTCACGGCATGCATTTTTAATTTCTCTTTGCTATTTGGGCTGATAGTACGGTGGCTGGGAAGTGCAAAGCACAAGAAATTAAAAATCCTGCAACAAATTAAAAAAAGGCAACAAATTAAAAATCACACAAATTAAAAATCCACAACAAATAAAAAACAAAATTAAAAATCCACAACAAATTAAAAAACCGCAACAAATTAAAAAACGCAACAAATTAAAAATCCACAACAAATTAAAAAACCCACAACAAATTAAAAAACCGCAACAATAAGTTCTGATGGATGCAAATATGTGAGCACATATAATAGAATTCACCTCGCGCACAAGAATTAAGAATCCGAAAATCACACAGTTAATCAAACCACGCAACCGAATTAAAAACTGTGCTCCAACAACATTAAAAATAGACCGACACTTAGACCACACTCTTTAAAAATCCCCCGCAACAGAAATTTTAAAATCCAAAGTACAAAGAAGGAGTCCATATCATATTCCTTTTGTAGACCAAGTCTTCTGACTCGCAGCCATAAACCTAAACTTGTGAGTTGTCTTGTAGAATAGGGATTGGCGAGACGTATGTCAAGACAGAGACAATAACGTGCCGCAAGAGAACCTTCACCCTTTTCATCTCAGCAAGACTTCTTGCGTCCGTATTACGCTTTGCATCCATATTTCCGAAGTCTGTACGCAGTGCATCGAACCTTGACAACAAACTCCACTACCTAGAGCCTCGAATCGGAAAATTGTTTTTGCCGTTTTTGTGCATCCTCAGTCTTAAGCACTTCGATCGCCACCTTGTTTGATTGCATTCCTGTCGGATCTGGGTATTTCTAATGGAGCTTTTGCTCGTGGGTACACTCAAGACCTAGGCACCGCATGGTCCGTGAGAACTAGAGTCTGATACGCTATCTTGGCTCTCTATTCAATAGTTTATCCTCTTTGAAGATGTTCCTCTTCTATATGTTAGATATATATATTTCTGGTGTTAAGGTGTGGTTGCGATGGGTGATAGAGATGAGTTAAGGAGTCTTAAAAGTAAAGGGCTCAGAATTACTTTTATCGGCCACAGAGAAGTAGGCACTTTTCGCCTCACGAAGGCGCTAAGTCAATCGATGCACCATGTAAGCGTGCGTGTAAGCATCAGAGCGGAGTCGCTTCTAATCTCAAGGGACCTGGGGCTGACTATCTGTTTGTGTGGGTAGTGCTCGATAATTGTTGGTTGAGGGTACTTAACTAGATCAAATGCAATCATCTTAAAGTGAAGAGGGGATGATGTGACTGCAATAATGATTTGTATCTCGGGAGCCTTGAAAGTATCCTTGACCCAATGCAGTGAGCTGACTCCGATAGACACATGAAGAGTGAAGCAGTTAGCGCAAGATGAACAGAGAAGTGTTCATTTTGTGTGAGAACTCACTATCAGAGTTCCGTCGTTTCGTGACGAATCTTTTCTGTTTTCGCTCATAGTCTCTTCACATGCTCGGGTCATATGTCTTGATGGTTTATTCTTACTGTAGTCGTCCACATACACGAAGACGCTATTAAACGGAGCTCTTTGGCCACTATATTCATGGGTGCATTATTGAGTTCGTAGTGATTTTCATGAAACGCATGTTTAATTGCTGGCTTAGGAATCTATGTCTGGTGACAATATCTTCGCGGATAAATAAATGCCCACGTGGGAAGTATCACCGTAATTCTCTACTATATAGTGTCAATGTAAGATTGGGGCGGGTGGGTTTGGGTATGGCCAAGTGAAATATCTTGGATTAGACACTTGATACGTGTGGGAAACACTGGACAGACGCCGCGCATTTCATGTACTGGCAGTCTAGTGCGTCATTACGTCTCAGGTTCATCCCGATGGATTCTGGAGTTGAACGGGCTCGACCCGGAGGTTTACCGGAAGATAGCTTCAGTCACACTGCGATGGAGTGGGCGAGTCCAATACGATTTGGACTTGCAAGAATAGGTGCATTGAACAATATAGCTGCGTGTGTTGGCACAAAGAGTGGACGAATTATTTTCACAAAGGCTTCCCTGTTTAAGGGCAGAGGTCAGTTAAAATGCATGCTTGTTGTGATGTTTTGGTTCATCACGAATAATCCATGCGAATTGGGAGTCCCTGGTGTCCATATATCGAAAAGGAAGGTAATAATGACACATTTCATTTTGGTGGTGGATTATCTTAGTGGACCGGTGTAGAACAGTATGTTTGAACTATGCTCTACGTGACACAGTCTGATCTCTACTTGATAAGTCCTGCCCAGGGAGCATCCGTGGCTGAAACACAAGTATCAGGGCACGTCCGGATCTTTTAAAAGTAGATAGTGAATGATCTACGTAGTGCCCAAATGAGTTAGTGTAATTGTGTTAAGTAGTTCAGATATTTGTGTTTGTGCCTCTCATGGTGGGCAAAAGGAGCGCGAATATACATGAGAGGAAATTGGAAAGCTCCACTTGGGATTATTGTGTGTTTTCTATATTAGTTATTACTTACACTTATTACAAACTAAATCTCCTCTCTTCTTTCTATTTGCCTCAGTACACTCATGTTAACACTTAAAAAAGCTCAATGATCTCGATATTAAATACTCCATTCTATTAGATGCCCATAGACATTATACAGGCCTACTGGGAACTATCTTTCCTTACGTGTTCCTCTCCATTTTACTGTTGTAGATACTCGGACTCAGAGATATTATTTGATTCCCTTCGGGACATCTATCCTTGGAGGCAGAACAACCCTAACTAACCATACAAAACTTGGTTAGCATGCTTTCCCGGTCGTTAAGATGATACTAAGCGTGTTGCGCGGTCGGGTATGGAACTACAATGAACACGCGTGGAATGGGCGGGTAATAGGTCGTGTTGGGGTTTGTTACAGAAGGGCGGTGTCCGTGTCAGAGTCGTACGTTCGTGAGCTGCTAGGACAAGTAATAGCATAACAAAGATCAGGGATGGTAATCATGCAGCAAGGTGCGGCAGTCTGTGCCGGATCGTAAGACCTATTTGTTGTGTTGGTTATATCGCGACAAGAAAGAATGAGTAATGTGTAATGATCAATGTTCAACCGTGGAATTTTTTCACTAAAGAAGACTCGCGGAGGAGCCAACTGAGACTCAAGGTCTGAAGTACACGGGTTGGCAGGGCGGCGATTTTCGCCGGCGGTGTCATCGATAATAATACGGTGCCCTCATCTCCTTCCGCTCGGGCATCTTATTGCAACATCGCGCCATATTAGGGCGTATTGTCGGTAGGGTGAAGCTATTATGCGGTTGAGAGCATTTCTTTAAAATGGTATTATCTTTTATCAGGAAAATACATCACTTGTTATGGTTTCAAAATAGCGACTCATAGGATACATGGGACACAAATAAGGTACATTTCCTTGCTACTTACGATTATTGATGGATATAACTTTGGCCAAAGTCCCGAGAGGGCATAAGGCCCGGAATACCGCTTACAGCAAGACACTAAGAGGCAGCAAGGGCAGCAGCAACACGAACGGGGTCATAGAATAGGACAACAGGGCAACAACAACAAGGAAGAGTACTTCGGAGATGTGGGAGAGAGGAGTGTATAGAGGAAGAGGAAGAGGCCGAGCGAAGACGGACAGTAGCCGACCTCGACAAAGTCCAAAGCCTGCGATCTATGACTCGTAACGACTCGCGGAGAACACGAGCGAGTGAAGCCGCTGCTAGCAGGTGAGGCCAGTTAGGAATGTCAGGCACGGAGGGACTATAACCGATACGAGGGATATGAAAGAGTTGTCGGAGACTCGACAGCCCGAATGCTCGCAGAGGAGCGCCGCTGCAGTCGGAGGAGCAGGAGAGCGAAAACGACGAGGTAGCGGACCATGGGTTCCCGGGCAGTGTGCGCGGCCTACGCGAGCACGGCCAAGAAATTCGGTTGCAATTATGCCAGGCTGATGGCTCACAAGGCGAGCCAAAAGGCAGAGAAGAAGACGAAGACACAGAAGAAGAAGAAGCAGCAGACAAAGAAGACAAGGAAGACGAAGAAGACGTCAACTGCGGGCGGGGGGTTTCGGAGCTTTGGCGAGAGGACGCCGGCCGTGCTTCAGGTGGCGTTGATGATCTTGGGCGCGATCGCGGGCATGGCGATCTCGGTGAAACTCGCGACACAGATGTAGCCGACGATTATGACGATGATGACAATGAAGAAGAAGACAAAGACTATGAAGACGAAGACTATGAAGAAGAAGAAGACGACGAAGAAAACGATAAAGAGGAGGAAGAAGACGACAACGGCGACGACGACAACGGCGACGACGACAACGGCGACGACGACAATGACCTCGACCTGCGAGGACGATGCCCCACCGAAGAAGCCGTGGCTGCGGCGCGAGACGAGGCCTCCTCGTTCATGGCCTACTTGAAACCCATGGGCCACGTCGAGTTCCGAGCCTACGTTGGGCTGCTTGTGCTCGCCGGCGTGTACAGGTCCCGGGCAGAGGCCTGCGAGAGCCTGTGGGACGCCGAGAGCGGCAGGTCCGTGTTCAGAGCCACGATGCCGACCAGACGAGCCAGGTTAGGCGGCGGCGGCGGCGATAGCTACGACAAACTGGCCCCCATCAAAGCCATGTGGGACGAGTGGTGCGCGAGGTTGCCCGCCATGTACCGCCCGGAACCGGAGGTCACCGTCGACGAGAGACTGGTGCCGTTCAGAGGTACGTGGTGTGTGTGTGTTGTGTGCGGATGAGAGGAGGAAGAGGAGCAGGAACGACGACAACACTAGCTTTCTGCTATTGTCGTTGTCAGGTTCTGCATTTGTGCTTTTACGTGACCTTATCTTTAGGGTTGCCAACCGTCCCTTAAAATACGGAATCGTCCCGTATTTCGAAACAAAAGTACACGTCCCGTATTGAGCTAATAAGGGACGCACTTTGTCCCGTAATACAGTGAGAATCAAAAGTAGTCTATAAATGTTAATGGAATTAACGCTTTGTTTGAAAACATAATTCCCAGCCCCTCTCCTGCTTTGTGACCAATGAGCTGACAGCACACTTATGACAATTCGAGTATGACAATTCAGATTGCTCATCTCATTGGTCGAGGAAAGGTCGCTTACAGAGAAAATACCGGAAGACAACAGATGACCACAACAAGAAGCATGGCCAACAGGGAAACAAACGCCGACACTGCGGTGCAAGTCTCGGATGACAGTACACCTAAAGCTGGGCAGACACTGTGCGATTTTCAAACTGCACGATTGACTCGCAGGGGTTAGAAGTTGGTAGGTCACGATGCAGGGTCTCACACTATACCGCCCGATGCTCTGATGCGACCTGAGAGCTCACACTGTGCGTCCATAAAATGAAGGTTATAACAGAAAATCTGTCGCTCTCTCCTCTCTGTCTTTCACTCACACAGACACACCACCACCATCAACTTTGCTAAATTGCTAATGAAAAACATTGATCAGGCAGCTGTGATTGAGCAGCAATGTAAATCCAACTATTTTCACGGTTGTTGTGGTCGTGATAATTTTGTGATGCCACATCGAAAAGGCTCGGATGAGCTTTCCAAAGTTCTACAAGTTGTGCCTCCATCGCTTGTGTCCAGATCACACGCTGCACAGCCGTGCTGCTCCGTCTTTTTCACCGACGTTTACGTGTTTGCGCGTGCGCAGTGTGAGCGGCTGCGGTGACACCCTCACGAGCGATTGATGATCGGGAGCTGGTCGTGAGGTGTTAATCGCTTCTCGTTACCCCACGTATACTACACGACGCACGATGAAGGCCAAAATCGGTCTGATCACCAAATCGGTCGCACGACTCAGAAATCGTCTCAAAATGGGCCAAAAATCGCACAGTGTGAGCCCAGCATTAGAGCAGCAACGTTTGTTCGCTCAGAGAAAGAAAAATAGGCTGCAAAAGCACAGGGAGGAATGGGAAAAGGAAAACACCTGGCTGGAAAAAGTTAATATGGGCATGTGCAGTGAATATCAGCGCTATGTGGCCAGAAGTGTGATAATATAACTTATTTTGTGTAATAAACAACTGCAAGGATAGATGATTACAACAAATAGATGACTAATACATAAAAGTAATACATAGATGAATAATGATGATGAGTTAAGATGCGTAATCATGGGAACAAGCGGGTTTACAAACAGGAGCAGCTGATTAGCATTAGAAAAGCTGAAATAATACCTCAACTGAAGCCAATTGTACTAAATGCACTAAATGTGCACTGTTACAAGAATATTTTTCTTTCTATTGTTTTCTATTAATTTATATAATTTTAAGTTAAGCAGGACAGAGTTCTTTTAAAGAAAGATTTACTTATATTCTCAAAAGTTAAGCATGACAGGCTTCTGTTTAAGAAAGAGACCTGTTTTACTGTGTTAATGTTGTCATTTTGAGCTAAAAATAAATGGCTAAATGATCATTTGTTTCCCATGTTGGTCATATCACAAAGAATATGCATCTGCTTAAATCAAATTCAAGTCAAATGGTTAAAAAAATAATTTCACACACAAAAAAAGAGCTACCACACTGGGAAGGGTGAAGACAACTGGGTTGCCCGGCCCTGGCCACGAGGTGTCCCTTATTTATTTTTCAGGGAGTTGGCAACCCTACTTATCTTCTACGCTTGCACGTGTATTCTCTGTCAAACTCACGTCTCTCTCCCTCGCCCTCTCGTCTGGTATTGTCGTTGTTTGGTTCTGCGTTTGTGTATGTGGTGCGTGTGTTGCGTGGGGATGAGAGGAGGAAGAGGAGGTGCGCGAGGTTGCCCGCCATGTACCACCCGGGACCGGAGGTCACCGTCGACGAGAGACTGGTGCCATTCAGAGGTACGTGGTGTGTGTGTGTTGTGTGCGGATGAGAGGAGGAAGAGGAGCAGGAACGACGACAACACTAGCTTTCTGCTATTGTCGTTGTCGGGTTCTGCATTTGTGCTTTTACGTGACCTTATCTTCCACGCTTGCTTGTGTGTTCTCTCTCAAACTCACATCTCTCTCCCTCTCTCTCCCACTCTCCCTCGCCCTCTCGTCTGGTATTGTCATTGTTGGATTCTGCGTTTGTGCTTTTATGTGACTTTATCTTCCATGCTTGCAAGTGTGTTCTCTTTCAAACTCATGTCTCTCTCTCCCTCGCCATCAGGAAGGTGTCTGTTCAGACAGTACATGCCCAGCAAACCAGCCAGGTACGGGATCAAGATATGGGTGGCATGTGATGCGTGTTCCAGCTACACGTGGAAGATGCAAGTCTACACCGGCAAGCCAGACAAGCGCGGCCCTCCCGAAAAGCACCTGTCCACTTGAGTGGTCGTGGACCTCACCGAGGGATTGACGCCGGGACACAACGTCACATGCGACAACTTTTTCACCTCGCGCGAGCTTGCCGACAGGCTCCATCGCGAAAGAGGCCACGCCGCGTGCTGGGCACTCTGCGATCAAACAGACCCGAGATCCCCAGAGAGCTGCGCTGCGTCAAGGGCAGGGCCGTGGGCTCCGTCGAATCCGTACTCGGCGGCTCCGCGGGACGAGGAGGAGGAGGACGACGACGAGGAGGATGCAGGGCCGTGGGGGCGCTGGTTCCGTCTGAATACTCGTTCAGTGTAGCTATGTGTGGCTACCTGGGTCTCAGTGGTGGGAACGAAGGTGAAAGGAGGTACGGAGTACGCGGCTCGGAGACACGATCATCCTCTCCTACGTGGCCAAGAAGAACAAGAACGTGCTGCTCCTCACCACCGCTCCTCGCTACCACCACCACCACCACCATCGCTCCTGCCCCGAGCCCCGGCCTAGCCGCTGCATCAGCAAGCAGCAGCAGCAGCAGCAGCAGCAGAAGCAGCAACAGAAGCAGCGCAAAACCGCCCTTGGTGCTGCATTACAACCGCACCAAGGGAGGCGTCGACAACCTGGACAAGGTCGTGAGCACGTACAGCTACAGGAGAAAGACCTGCAGGTGGTCGACGTCGCGGTCTACAACGCGTTCGTGTTTTTGAGGGAAATTCACCCTGACTGGATGGCGGGCAAGCTCAACAAACGACGGCTCTTCCTCGAGCGACTGGGCAAAGCGCTCGAGCTCCCCATGCTCGAAGCCAGGGCGTTAGCGCGAGGAGGAGGAGGAGGAGTTGTTTGCAAAACTTGTGCATATGGTTTTAAAATTGAAAATTTATATTTGCATTTAAAGTTATGAAATATGATTCAATAAACATGTTTGTGGTTGTTACAGTAAAAATATAACTTTTTCTACTCAGATTTTATGTTTTTTGTCTGATTTTAGATCAATTGTGTTAATACAGTATGTCAAAATGAAAACATAACTGTAAATTCAGACACGTGAGGTTGTGCTGAAAAGAATGATACCAAACAAGGCAAAGTAAATAGTTTTTAAAGGTGAAATGTAGAGGAAACATCAAAAGTAGTAAAATGGCCAATTATACCCTGGAACCCAGACAACACGTTCTCACTCCCAAAGCGTAACATTTTACGCTAGGTGACAAATCGTCACCATATTACGTTTTCGGCTACCCACCACGTTCCTAAATGACGACCTCGGAAAAAAGAGGAAATATGAGAACCGTCTGGACTGAATCTACACATGTTTGCTCTTTTTCTTCAAATCGCTTAGAAACACGCTATTTAACATCATTAAAGTCCTGGTTAAGGTCAGGAATAAGGTTATGGTCAGGGCTAGGGATAAGGTTAGGTTTAGGGCTGGAATACAGGGCTGGAACGTCTATTACCGCGGGAGCGTCATTGCACTGGATTCCAGCCATAACCCGCCGCGTACCATAAGAACGCCGAAGGTCTCCTTTCGCGTTCCTCAGGAACGCCGCGGGACGTGACAAAACGTCGACATGTTACGCCTCGGGAGTGAGAACGGGCTGACCCAGAGGGTTAATTTTTTTAAAGTAACGCAATAGTTACTTTTCAAGTAATTAATTACTTTTAGAATCTTGTAACTCAGTTACTAACTCAGTTACTTTTTTGAAGAAGTAACTAGTAACTATAATTAATTACTTTTTCAAAGTAACTTGCCCAACACTGCTTGTAACACTGTGGTACAAAGAACTGAAGAAGTTTCATCTAATATTAAGAGTTAACAGTTGGATGGAAAAGGAGTGGATTTTGACTTTATTTCGATAGCTTGCGACGAAAGCACAGATGCATCTGACAACGCTCAATTACTGATTGTTTTTGGAAGAGTGGACAATAAAATGAACATGAGTGAAGAGCTACTTGACCTTCAGAGCCTTAAGGACCAAAAAAGAGGAACAGATTTATTTGCTGCTGTTTGTTCCGCTGTAGATGACATAAAACTACCATGGAATAAAGTCACTATTATTCTTAATATTAATAATATTATTATTACGGATGGCGCACCTGCCATGGCTGGTGAGAGAAATTGTTTGCTTAATCAGGTGGTGACTTCCAACTTGCATTGGAGTGGTTTGCGCCCAAGTGTGAAAATCAGCACCCCCAAGTCAGAGACCATAGTTCTCAGCCGGAAAAGGTGGAATGCCAACTCCATCTGGGACAAATTACTACCCCAATTGAAGGGATTTAAATGTCTTAGGGTCTTGTTCACGAGTTTGGGGAAAGTGGAGCATGAGATTCACTCATGGATTTGGGAAATGTGCAATGATAAAGGCACTGTACAGTCTGAGCTAAGATTTTAATTTACAGGTCAATTCAGATTACAACTTAGATTTAGATTACAACTATTCAACTGTGGCCACGAACTCTGGTAGTGATCAAATAAGTAAGTTGTTGTCCCTCTCTTTTAAATCAAATATGGACTGGAGTTTTTAATATGATGCTGTTGTACATTCCACGTTAACTTTGCTGTACATGAATAATGTTATGTTATTTTTGTCATTTTTCTTTTGTGACACTTGATATAATAATAATAATGGATTGGATTTATATAGCGCTTTTCAAGGCACCCAAAGCGCTTTACCACTATTCATTCACTCTCACATTCACACACTGGTGGAGGCAGCTACAGTTGTAGCCACAGCTGCCCTGGGGCAGACTGACAGAAGCGAGGCTGCCATATCGCGCCATCGGCCCCTCTGGCCAACACCAGTAGGCGGTAGGGTAAAGTGTCTTGCCCAAGGACACAACGACCAGGACAGAGAGCCCAGGGATCAAACCAGCGACCTTCCGGTTACAGATGCGCTTCCCAACCCCCTGAGCCACAGTCTCCCCACACAGAAACACCTGTTACTCTGACAATTCTTCAGTGAGTTATTACTGATGACTAATTTACTCACAGAGTGTTCCCTGAGTTTGCCTGGATACAAAGCAATCTCAAATGAAAAGTATACTCCGCCTTCTTCCCTGATGGGTGGTGTGCAAGATTAAACAACACAGTAAGTCAATAAAAGGGATTGGCAAACAATAAAACCTAATGACTGATCTCAACAATTCAGAAAGCTGTCATGTGCTCATCTTTGCAAAACAATTTAGTCGTGGTTGTTTTGCTGTGTTCCGTATGTTTTTTCTATTCTATCCACTCCTCAGTTTTCTTTGTCCTGTCAGCTGCAGGGACAGTTTCATCTAAATGAGATGCACAAAACTGGAGATGTGGTTCTGGGTGGACTGTTTCAAGTCCATTTCTTTTCAAGTGTTCCTGATCTGTCTTTTACCTCGCAGCCACAACAGCCTACATGCCATGGGTAACAAGGACAGGGAAAAAGCAGGAAAAAAATAGAATAAAAAAACTTTCAAACTTAGTGCCAGTATAAATATGTCTTTTGTATCTGAAATAACTACACAATGCGTCTTCTTTTTCATTTTTTTCTTAATATATGTCTTTAATTGTTATTCAGTATCCTTAATTGTTTATAATATTTCTACTTTTTTAACTTTTTCAAAAGGCACTCGTTTACTTGTAATTTAAAACCTGTGTTGTATTATATATATTAGTAATTAAAATTTTCTTGTCTTAGTGTGTATGTCCTAGGATTTAAGTCCGCACAGACCATGGCGTTTGCTATTGATGAGATCAACAGAAACTCAAACCTGCTACCAAATGTGACTCTGGGATACACTCTGTATGATAACTGCCTTGAACTTGGAATTGGATTCCGGGGAGCATTGTCATTAGCCAGTGGTCAAGAGGATCAAATTGTAGTAGATGATACATGTGTTGGAAATCCTCCAGTCATAGGGGTTGTGGGTGATCCGTCCTCTACAAATTCTATTGCAATCTCCAACGTCTTAGGCTTGTACAGAGTACCTATGGTAAGTTTTCTGCTTGACCATGTAACAGTTTTCTTGGATTGCGTTGATTTCATTGAAAATGTAAAACCATTTTATGAAATAAAAAATAATGCAGTCATGATGACAAAATTAAGATATCTCTACATGGATAGCTCCCGAATATACAGTCTGTGTCTTTCACAGGTGAGTTATTATGCCACATGTTCCTGCCTGAGTGACCGTCAAAAGTATCCATCCTTCTTTAGAACGATCCCAAGTGATGCTTTCCAGGTGAAAATTTGTCATCAAAATTAAAATGGAAACGCAAAAGTATGTTTCAATATCTGTGTAAAAGAAGAACAAAGAAAGATATGAAAATATTAGAAATAATAATATACTTAGTTTTGAGAATTATGCTCTATTTCATTTCTGTATTGTGTCAAAGAATAAAGCTAAATTGCAATTATATTTTTAAAAAATTCTTCTTTTTAATGCACTTGCATTTTAATCTGTATTCACTTAGGTACGTGCAATGATCCAGATTCTAAAGCATTTTGGCTGGACTTGGGCAGGTCTGCTTGTCACTGATGATGATTATGGGCTTCATGCAGCCAGATCCTTTCAGTCTGAGCTGAGTGTGTCTGGTGAAGGTTGCCTGGCCTACACTGAGGTTTTACCCTGGGACAAAGACACAGATGAACTCCGGAGGATTGTTGATTTGATGAAAACCTCTACAGCTCGAGTTGTCATTGTCTTTGAACATCCTAGTCGCATGATGCACCTTATGGATGAGGTTTCACTTTAAAATACTTTAAATAATTACTAGTTACAGAGGTCTTCATAATTATATTGTGTAAAACACGTATTACGTATCATTGTCAGTACAGAAATGAGTACAAAAATGTAATAATTCAGAATTAATTTTAAAGATCAAAAACTGTTTCAGTAAAGAAGTTGGAGGTTCAATATTACTTCATAGATTTGGTCTAATTTAATTCACAGGTAGTAAGGCAAAATGTGACAGGTCTACAGTGGATAGCCAGCGAGGCCTGGACAGAATCTGCTGTGCTCCAAACACCTCACTTTATGCCATACCTGGGTGGTACACTGGGTATCACCATTCGTCGAGGAGAAATACCAGGGCTCAGGGAATTCCTGTTGCAAATACATCCTGATCTACATCACAACAGTAGCTACGGAAATAGCTTGGTGAGACTTAAACATTTTACTCTGTGTGTCACAACAATTATATATTTTTATAATGTGTAACAAATATTTTTCAAAATATTTCAGGTGAATCAGTTTTGGGAATTTACATTTCAGTGCAGATTTGCTCCAGCTCCAGCAGGCTGGCTGGAAGGTGGAGGTGCACTATGCACTGGACAGGAAGATCTAGGAAATGTGGACAATGAGTACTTGGACATTTCCAACCTGCGGCCTGAGTATAATGTGTACAAAGCTGTTTATGCACTGGCATATTCCCTTGATGACATGCTGCGGTGCAAGCCAGGAAGAGGGCCTTTCAGTGGGAACAGCTGTGCCTCTTTGCAGTCACTGGAGCCTTGGCAGGTGTGTTATCATTGTACACTCCACCTTTGAACGCATTGTTTTTGCATGCTTTCAGAATTTCTGAAAAGGGATTTGCCATACTTGTGAGCAAAAGTAGTTAAGTTATTTAAGTCATGGAGGTCATTAACTTCTATACAGGATTATTAGTAATGTGCCTTGGTTGATTGAGACTTAGATATAAATGACTTTATATATGTAGGTACCATAGATATAATATTATATTTGATTACTGAACTGAAAAATTGCCACTGTTTGCACTGTAAAGTTACTGGAGCCATGGCAGATGTGATATCATTTTACACTCCATCTATGAATAAATCATTCGTTCTATAATTATTTTTGGAGCAAAAAGTAATTTACTTATTATACATTCCTTTTAAACAGCTTGTTTATTACATGGAAAGAGTGAACTTCACCACTCCATTTGGCGATCAAGTGTCATTTGACGAGAATGGTGATATAGTACCAATTTATGATGTTATTAATGCGTTGTGGCTCCCTGATGGAAGCACTAAAATTCAGAAAGTGGGTGAGGTTAAAAGGACAGCTTTAAAAGGTGAAGAACTCATACTTGATGAAGGCAAAATCTTCTGGAACTTTGAATCCAAACAGGTTAGATATGTTTTTATTTGACAAGTACCTTTTATGACATTTACAGTATATAGAATTGTAGCAGGCAATAAATATTTATTTTTTATGTCCAATAGCCACCTCGATCAGTATGCAGTGAGAGTTGTCCTCCTGGTACCCACATGGTGAGAAGGAAGAGAGAGCCTGAATGCTGTTTTGACTGCATCCCTTGTTCTGAGGGAAAGATCACTAACAAGAGCAGTAGGTCTTTGTTTTTCTGTATGACATAATTGATTTAATTTCTGTGAAATATAGGATGCATTTCAACATCAACCCCTCTTTGTCAGACTCCTTGGAGTGCACCAGTTGTCCAGAGGATTTTTGGTCAAACCCACAGCGTGATTACTGTGTTCCTAAGAAGACAGAGTTTCTCTCCTATCATGACCCTTTGGGTATTTGTTTGACAGCAACCTCCTTACTGGGAACATTTATATGTGCTGTTGTTCTGGGGATCTTTATCTACCATCGCACAACACCTATAGTACGTGCCAACAATTCAGAACTTAGTTTCCAGCTATTGTTGTCACTTAAGTTGTGTTTCCTGTGTTCACTTCTGTTCATTGGACGACCCACGAAGTGGACGTGTCAACTCAGGCATGCAGCATTTGGCATCAGCTTTGTGCTGTGTGTCTCATGCATCCTGGTAAAAACCATGGTTGTTCTGGCTGTGTTCAAAGCCTCCAAGCCAGGAGGGGGAACCAGTCTGAAGTGGTTTGGTGCAATGCAGCAGAGAGGAACAGTTCTGTTTCTTACATCTATTCAGGCAGCCATCTGCACTACCTGGCTTGTCTCTTCCTCTCCAACTCCACATAAAAACACCCAATACCACAATGACAAGATAGTGTATGAGTGTGCAGTTGGGTCAACTGTTGGTTTTGCAGTGTTATTGGGCTATATTGGTGTGCTGGCTTTCCTCAGTTTTTTAATTGCATTCCTGGTGAGGAATCTCCCTGATAGTTTTAATGAGGCCAAGCTCATCACATTCAGCATGCTGATCTTCTTAATAAACAAGCTGTTTAAAAGGAATGTATAATAAGTAAATTACTTTTTGCTCCAAAAATAATTATAGAACGAATGATTTATTCATAGATGGAGTGTAAAATGATATCACATCTGCCATGGCTCCAGTAACTTTACAGTGCAAACAGTGGCAATTTTTCAGTTCAGTAATCAAATATAATATTATATCTATGGTACCTACATATATAAAGTCATTTATATCTAAGTCTCAATCAACAAAGGCACATTACTAATAATCCTGTATAGAAGTTAATGACCTCCATGACTTAAATAACTTAACTACTTTTGCTCACAAGTATGGCAAATCCCTTTTCAGAAATTCTGAAAGCATGCAAAAACAATGCGTTCAAAGGTGGAGTGTACAATGATAACACACCTGCCAAGGCTCCAGTGACTGCAAAGAGGCACAGCTGTTCCCACTGAAAGGCCCGCTTCCTGGCTTGCACCGCAGCATGTCATCAAGGGAATATGCCAGTGCATAAACAGCTTTGTACACATTATACTCAGGCCGCAGGTTGGAAATGTCCAAGTACTCATTGTCCACATTTCCTAGATCTTCCTGTCCAGTGCATAGTGCACCTCCACCTTCCAGCCAGCCTGCTGGAGCTGGAGCAAATCTGCACTGAAATGTAAATTCCCAAAACTGATTCACCTGAAATATTTTGAAATTTTTTTATTATACATTATGAAAATATATAATTGTTGTGACACACACAGTAAAACTGTTCAAGTCTCACCATGCTATTTCCGTAGCTACTGTTGTGATGTAGATCAGGATGTATTTGCAACAGAAAATCCCTGAGCCCTGGTATTTCTCCTTGACGAATGGTGATACCAAGTATACCACCCAGGTATGGCATAAAATGAGGTGTTTGGAGCACAACAGATTCTGTCAAGGCCACGCTGGCTATCCACTGTAGACCTGTCACATTTTGCCTTACTACCTGTGAATTAAATTAGACCAAATCTATGAAGTAATATTGAACCTCCAACTTCTTTACTGAAACAGTTTTTGATCTTTAAAATTAATTCTGAATTATTACATTTTTGTACTCATTTCTGTACTGACAATGATACGTAATACGTGTTTTACACAATATAATTATGAAGACCTCTGTAACTACTAATCATTAAAGTGTTTTAAAGTGAAACCTCATCTATAAGGTGTATTATGCGACTAGGATGTTCAAAGACAATGACAACTCGAGCTGTAGAGGTCTTCATCACATCAACAATCCTCCCGAGTTCTTCTGTGTCTTTGTCCCAGGGCAAAACCTCAGTGTAGGCCAGGCAACCTTCACCAGACACACTCAGCTCAGACTGAAAG
>NW_024582577.1:997990-1026593 GCF_018398535.1 Haplochromis burtoni
ACTTGAAAAGAAATGGACTTGAAACAGTCCACCCAGAACCACATCTCCAGTTTTGTGCATCTCATTTAGATGAAACTGTCCCTGCAGCTGACAGGACAAAGAAAACTGAGGAGTGGATAGAATAGAAAAAACATAGGAACACAGCAAAACAACCACGACTAAATTGTTTCGCAAAGATGAGCACATGACAGCTTTCTGAATTGTTGAGATCAGTCATTAGGTTTTATTGTTTGCCAATCCCTTTTATTGACTTACTGTGTTGTTTAATCTTGAACACCACCCATCAGGGAAGAAGGCGGAGTATACTTTTCATTTGAGATTGCTTTGTATCCAGGCAAACTCAGGGAACACTCTGTGAGTAAATTAGTCATCAGTAATAACTCACTGAAGAATTGTCAGAGTAACAGGTGTTTCTGTGTGGGGAGACTGTGGCTCAGGGGGTTGGGAAGCGCATCTGTAACCGGAAGGTCGCTGGTTTAATCCCTGGGCTCTCTGTCCTGGTCGTTGTGTCCTTGGGCAAGACACTTTACCCTACCGCCTACTGGTGTTGGCCAAAGGGGCCGATGGCGCGATACGGCAGCCTCGTTTCTTTCAGTCTGCCCCAGGGCAGCCGTAGCTGCAACTGTAGCTTGCCTCCACCAGTGTGTGAATGTGAGAGTGAATGAATAGTGGTAAAGCGCTTTGGGTGCCTTGAAAAGCGCTATATAAATCCAATCCATTATTATTATTATATCAAGTGTCACAAAAGAAAAATGACAAAAATAACATAACATTATTCATGTACAGCAAAGTTAACGTGGAATGTACAACAGCATCATATTAAAAACTCCAGTCCATATTTGATTTAAAAGAGAGGGACAACAACTTACTTATTTGATCACTACCAGAGTTCGTGGCCACAGTTGAATAGTTGTAATCTAAATCTAAGTTGTAATCTGAATTGACCTGTAAATTAAAATCTTAGCTCAGACTGTACAGTGCCTTTATCATTGCACATTTCCCAAATCCATGAGTGAATCTCATGCTCCACTTTCCCCAAACTCGTGAACAAGACCCTAAGACATTTAAATCCCTTCAATTGGGGTAGTAATTTGTCCCAGATGGAGTTGGCATTCCACCTTTTCCGGCTGAGAACTATGGTCTCTGACTTGGGGGTGCTGATTTTCACACTTGGGCGCAAACCACTCCAATGCAAGTTGGAAGTCACCACCTGATTAAGCAAACAATTTCTCTCACCAGCCATGGCAGGTGCGCCATCCGTAATAATAATATTATTAATATTAAGAATAATAGTGACTTTATTCCATGGTAGTTTTATGTCATCTACAGCGGAACAAACAGCAGCAAATAAATCTGTTCCTCTTTTTTGGTCCTTAAGGCTCTGAAGGTCAAGTAGCTCTTCACTCATGTTCATTTTATTGTCCACTCTTCCAAAAACAATCAGTAATTGAGCGTTGTCAGATGCATCTGTGCTTTCGTCGCAAGCTATCGAAATAAAGTCAAAATCCACTCCTTTTCCATCCAACTGTTAACTCTTAATATTAGATGAAACTTCTTCAGTTCTTTGTACCACAGTGTTACAAGCAGTGTTGGGCAAGTTACTTTGAAAAAGTAATTAATTATAGTTACTAGTTACTTCTTCAAAAAAGTAAGTGAGTTAGTAACTGAGTTAAAAGATTCTAAAAGTAATTAATTACTTGAAAAGTAACTATTGCGTTACTTTTAAAAAAATGTTTAACCCTCTGGGTCAGCCCGTTCTCACTCCCGAGGCGTAACATGTCGACGTTTTGTCACGTCCCGCGGCGTTCCTGAGGAACGCGAAAGGAGACCTTCGGCGTTCTTATGGTACGCGGCGGGTTATGGCTGGAATCCAGTGCAATGACGCTCCCGCGGTAATAGACGTTCCAGCCCTGTATTCCAGCCCTAAACCTAACCTTATCCCTAGCCCTGACCATAACCTTATTCCTGACCTTAACCAGGACTTTAATGATGTTAAATAGCGTGTTTCTAAGCGATTTGAAGAAAAAGAGCAAACATGTGTAGATTCAGTCCAGACGGTTCTCATATTTCCTCTTTTTTCCGAGGTCGTCATTTAGGAACGTGGTGGGTAGCCGAAAACGTAATATGGTGACGATTTGTCACCTAGCGTAAAATGTTACGCTTTGGGAGTGAGAACGTGTTGTCTGGGTTCCAGGGTATAATTGGCCATTTTACTACTTTTGATGTTTCCTCTACATTTCACCTTTAAAAACTATTTACTTTGCCTTGTTTGGTATCATTCTTTTCAGCACAACCTCACGTGTCTGAATTTACAGTTATGTTTTCATTTTGACATACTGTATTAACACAATTGATCTAAAATCAGACAAAAAACATAAAATCTGAGTAGAAAAAGTTATATTTTTACTGTAACAACCACAAACATGTTTATTGAATCATATTTCATAACTTTAAATGCAAATATAAATTTTCAATTTTAAAACCATATGCACAAGTTTTGCAAACAACTCCTCCTCCTCCTCCTCGCGCTAACGCCCTGGCTTCGAGCATGGGGAGCTCGAGCGCTTTGCCCAGTCGCTCGAGGAAGAGCCGTCGTTTGTTGAGCTTGCCCGCCATCCAGTCAGGGTGAATTTCCCTCAAAAACACGAACGCGTTGTAGACCGCGACGTCGACCACCTGCAGGTCTTTCTCCTGTAGCTGTACGTGCTCACGACCTTGTCCAGGTTGTCGACGCCTCCCTTGGTGCGGTTGTAATGCAGCACCAAGGGCGGTTTTGCGCTGCTTCTGTTGCTGCTTCTGCTGCTGCTGCTGCTGCTGCTGCTTGCTGATGCAGCGGCTAGGCCGGGGCTCGGGGCAGGAGCGATGGTGGTGGTGGTGGTGGTAGCGAGGAGCGGTGGTGAGGAGCAGCACGTTCTTGTTCTTCTTGGCCACGTAGGAGAGGATGATCGTGTCTCCGAGCCGCGTACTCCGTACCTCCTTTCACCTTCGTTCCCACCACTGAGACCCAGGTAGCCACACATAGCTACACTGAACGAGTATTCAGACGGAACCAGCGCCCCCACGGCCCTGCATCCTCCTCGTCGTCGTCCTCCTCCTCCTCGTCCCGCGGAGCCGCCGAGTACGGATTCGACGGAGCCCACGGCCCTGCCCTTGACGCAGCGCAGCTCTCTGGGGATCTCGGGTCTGTTTGATCGCAGAGTGCCCAGCACGCGGCGTGGCCTCTTTCGCGATGGAGCCTGTCGGCAAGCTCGCGCGAGGTGAAAAAGTTGTCGCATGTGACGTTGTGTCCCGGCGTCAATCCCTCGGTGAGGTCCACGACCACTCAAGTGGACAGGTGCTTTTCGGGAGGGCCGCGCTTGTCTGGCTTGCCGGTGTAGACTTGCATCTTCCACGTGTAGCTGGAACACGCATCACATGCCACCCATATCTTGATCCCGTACCTGGCTGGTTTGCTGGGCATGTACTGTCTGAACAGACACCTTCCTGATGGCGAGGGAGAGAGAGACATGAGTTTGAAAGAGAACACACTTGCAAGCATGGAAGATAAAGTCACATAAAAGCACAAACGCAGAATCCAACAATGACAATACCAGACGAGAGGGCGAGGGAGAGTGGGAGAGAGAGGGAGAGAGATGTGAGTTTGAGAGAGAACACACAAGCAAGCGTGGAAGATAAGGTCACGTAAAAGCACAAATGCAGAACCCGACAACGACAATAGCAGAAAGCTAGTGTTGTCGTCGTTCCTGCTCCTCTTCCTCCTCTCATCCGCACACAACACACACACACCACGTACCTCTGAATGGCACCAGTCTCTCGTCGACGGTGACCTCCGGTCCCGGGTGGTACATGGCGGGCAACCTCGCGCACCTCCTCTTCCTCCTCTCATCCCCACGCAACACACGCACCACATACACAAACGCAGAACCAAACAACGACAATACCAGACGAGAGGGCGAGGGAGAGAGACGTGAGTTTGACAGAGAATACACGTGCAAGCGTAGAAGATAAGTAGGGTTGCCAACTCCCTGAAAAATAAATAAGGGACACCTCGTGGCCAGGGCCGGGCAACCCAGTTGTCTTCACCCTTCCCAGTGTGGTAGCTCTTTTTTTGTGTGTGAAATTATTTTTTTAACCATTTGACTTGAATTTGATTTAAGCAGATGCATATTCTTTGTGATATGACCAACATGGGAAACAAATGATCATTTAGCCATTTATTTTTAGCTCAAAATGACAACATTAACACAGTAAAACAGGTCTCTTTCTTAAACAGAAGCCTGTCATGCTTAACTTTTGAGAATATAAGTAAATCTTTCTTTAAAAGAACTCTGTCCTGCTTAACTTAAAATTATATAAATTAATAGAAAACAATAGAAAGAAAAATATTCTTGTAACAGTGCACATTTAGTGCATTTAGTACAATTGGCTTCAGTTGAGGTATTATTTCAGCTTTTCTAATGCTAATCAGCTGCTCCTGTTTGTAAACCCGCTTGTTCCCATGATTACGCATCTTAACTCATCATCATTATTCATCTATGTATTACTTTTATGTATTAGTCATCTATTTGTTGTAATCATCTATCCTTGCAGTTGTTTATTACACAAAATAAGTTATATTATCACACTTCTGGCCACATAGCGCTGATATTCACTGCACATGCCCATATTAACTTTTTCCAGCCAGGTGTTTTCCTTTTCCCATTCCTCCCTGTGCTTTTGCAGCCTATTTTTCTTTCTCTGAGCGAACAAACGTTGCTGCTCTAATGCTGGGCTCACACTGTGCGATTTTTGGCCCATTTTGAGACGATTTCTGAGTCGTGCGACCGATTTGGTGATCAGACCGATTTTGGCCTTCATCGTGCGTCGTGTAGTATACGTGGGGTAACGAGAAGCGATTAACACCTCACGACCAGCTCCCGATCATCAATCGCTCGTGAGGGTGTCACCGCAGCCGCTCACACTGCGCACGCGCAAACACGTAAACGTCGGTGAAAAAGACGGAGCAGCACGGCTGTGCAGCGTGTGATCTGGACACAAGCGATGGAGGCACAACTTGTAGAACTTTGGAAAGCTCATCCGAGCCTTTTCGATGTGGCATCACAAAATTATCACGACCACAACAACCGTGAAAATAGTTGGATTTACATTGCTGCTCAATCACAGCTGCCTGATCAATGTTTTTCATTAGCAATTTAGCAAAGTTGATGGTGGTGGTGTGTCTGTGTGAGTGAAAGACAGAGAGGAGAGAGCGACAGATTTTCTGTTATAACCTTCATTTTATGGACGCACAGTGTGAGCTCTCAGGTCGCATCAGAGCATCGGGCGGTATAGTGTGAGACCCTGCATCGTGACCTACCAACTTCTAACCCCTGCGAGTCAATCGTGCAGTTTGAAAATCGCACAGTGTCTGCCCAGCTTTAGGTGTACTGTCATCCGAGACTTGCACCGCAGTGTCGGCGTTTGTTTCCCTGTTGGCCATGCTTCTTGTTGTGGTCATCTGTTGTCTTCCGGTATTTTCTCTGTAAGCGACCTTTCCTCGACCAATGAGATGAGCAATCTGAATTGTCATACTCGAATTGTCATAAGTGTGCTGTCAGCTCATTGGTCACAAAGCAGGAGAGGGGCTGGGAATTATGTTTTCAAACAAAGCGTTAATTCCATTAACATTTATAGACTACTTTTGATTCTCACTGTATTACGGGACAAAGTGCGTCCCTTATTAGCTCAATACGGGACGTGTACTTTTGTTTCGAAATACGGGACGATTCCGTATTTTAAGGGACGGTTGGCAACCCTAAAGATAAGGTCACGTAAAAGCACAAATGCAGAACCTGACAACGACAATAGCAGAAAGCTAGTGTTGTCGTCGTTCCTGCTCCTCTTCCTCCTCTCATCCGCACACAACACACACACACCACGTACCTCTGAACGGCACCAGTCTCTCGTCGACGGTGACCTCCGGTTCCGGGCGGTACATGGCGGGCAACCTCGCGCACCACTCGTCCCACATGGCTTTGATGGGGGCCAGTTTGTCGTAGCTATCGCCGCCGCCGCCGCCTAACCTGGCTCGTCTGGTCGGCATCGTGGCTCTGAACACGGACCTGCCGCTCTCGGCGTCCCACAGGCTCTCGCAGGCCTCTGCCCGGGACCTGTACACGCCGGCGAGCACAAGCAGCCCAACGTAGGCTCGGAACTCGACGTGGCCCATGGGTTTCAAGTAGGCCATGAACGAGGAGGCCTCGTCTCGCGCCGCAGCCACGGCTTCTTCGGTGGGGCATCGTCCTCGCAGGTCGAGGTCATTGTCGTCGTCGCCGTTGTCGTCGTCGCCGTTGTCGTCGTCGCCGTTGTCGTCTTCTTCCTCCTCTTTATCGTTTTCTTCGTCGTCTTCTTCTTCTTCATAGTCTTCGTCTTCATAGTCTTTGTCTTCTTCTTCATTGTCATCATCGTCATAATCGTCGGCTACATCTGTGTCGCGAGTTTCACCGAGATCGCCATGCCCGCGATCGCGCCCAAGATCATCAACGCCACCTGAAGCACGGCCGGCGTCCTCTCGCCAAAGCTCCGAAACCCCCCGCCCGCAGTTGACGTCTTCTTCGTCTTCCTTGTCTTCTTTGTCTGCTGCTTCTTCTTCTTCTGTGTCTTCGTCTTCTTCTCTGCCTTTTGGCTCGCCTTGTGAGCCATCAGCCTGGCATAATTGCAACCGAATTTCTTGGCCGTGCTCGCGTAGGCCGCGCACACTGCCCGGGAACCCATGGTCCGCTACCTCGTCGTTTTCGCTCTCCTGCTCCTCCGACTGCAGCGGCGCTCCTCTGCGAGCATTCGGGCTGTCGAGTCTCCGACAACTCTTTCATATCCCTCGTATCGGTTATAGTCCCTCCGTGCCTGACATTCCTAACTGGCCTCACCTGCTAGCAGCGGCTTCACTCGCTCGTGTTCTCCGCGAGTCGTTACGAGTCATAGATCGCAGGCTTTGGACTTTGTCGAGGTCGGCTACTGTCCGTCTTCGCTCGGCCTCTTCCTCTTCCTCTATACACTCCTCTCTCCCACATCTCCGAAGTACTCTTCCTTGTTGTTGTTGCCCTGTTGTCCTATTCTATGACCCCGTTCGTGTTGCTGCTGCCCTTGCTGCCTCTTAGTGTCTTGCTGTAAGCGGTATTCCGGGCCTTATGCCCTCTCGGGACTTTGGCCAAAGTTATATCCATCAATAATCGTAAGTAGCAAGGAAATGTACCTTATTTGTGTCCCATGTATCCTATGAGTCGCTATTTTGAAACCATAACAAGTGATGTATTTTCCTGATAAAAGATAATACCATTTTAAAGAAATGCTCTCAACCGCATAATAGCTTCACCCTACCGACAATACGCCCTAATATGGCGCGATGTTGCAATAAGATGCCCGAGCGGAAGGAGATGAGGGCACCGTATTATTATCGATGACACCGCCGGCGAAAATCGCCGCCCTGCCAACCCGTGTACTTCAGACCTTGAGTCTCAGTTGGCTCCTCCGCGAGTCTTCTTTAGTGAAAAAATTCCACGGTTGAACATTGATCATTACACATTACTCATTCTTTCTTGTCGCGATATAACCAACACAACAAATAGGTCTTACGATCCGGCACAGACTGCCGCACCTTGCTGCATGATTACCATCCCTGATCTTTGTTATGCTATTACTTGTCCTAGCAGCTCACGAACGTACGACTCTGACACGGACACCGCCCTTCTGTAACAAACCCCAACACGACCTATTACCCGCCCATTCCACGCGTGTTCATTGTAGTTCCATACCCGACCGCGCAACACGCTTAGTATCATCTTAACGACCGGGAAAGCATGCTAACCAAGTTTTGTATGGTTAGTTAGGGTTGTTCTGCCTCCAAGGATAGATGTCCCGAAGGGAATCAAATAATATCTCTGAGTCCGAGTATCTACAACAGTAAAATGGAGAGGAACACGTAAGGAAAGATAGTTCCCAGTAGGCCTGTATAATGTCTATGGGCATCTAATAGAATGGAGTATTTAATATCGAGATCATTGAGCTTTTTTAAGTGTTAACATGAGTGTACTGAGGCAAATAGAAAGAAGAGAGGAGATTTAGTTTGTAATAAGTGTAAGTAATAACTAATATAGAAAACACACAATAATCCCAAGTGGAGCTTTCCAATTTCCTCTCATGTATATTCGCGCTCCTTTTGCCCACCATGAGAGGCACAAACACAAATATCTGAACTACTTAACACAATTACACTAACTCATTTGGGCACTACGTAGATCATTCACTATCTACTTTTAAAAGATCCGGACGTGCCCTGATACTTGTGTTTCAGCCACGGATGCTCCCTGGGCAGGACTTATCAAGTAGAGATCAGACTGTGTCACGTAGAGCATAGTTCAAACATACTGTTCTACACCGGTCCACTAAGATAATCCACCACCAAAATGAAATGTGTCATTATTACCTTCCTTTTCGATATATGGACACCAGGGACTCCCAATTCGCATGGATTATTCGTGATGAACCAAAACATCACAACAAGCATGCATTTTAACTGACCTCTGCCCTTAAACAGGGAAGCCTTTGTGAAAATAATTCGTCCACTCTTTGTGCCAACACACGCAGCTATATTGTTCAATGCACCTATTCTTGCAAGTCCAAATCGTATTGGACTCGCCCACTCCATCGCAGTGTGACTGAAGCTATCTTCCGGTAAACCTCCGGGTCGAGCCCGTTCAACTCCAGAATCCATCGGGATGAACCTGAGACGTAATGACGCACTAGACTGCCAGTACATGAAATGCGCGGCGTCTGTCCAGTGTTTCCCACACGTATCAAGTGTCTAATCCAAGATATTTCACTTGGCCATACCCAAACCCACCCGCCCCAATCTTACATTGACACTATATAGTAGAGAATTACGGTGATACTTCCCACGTGGGCATTTATTTATCCGCGAAGATATTGTCACCAGACATAGATTCCTAAGCCAGCAATTAAACATGCGTTTCATGAAAATCACTACGAACTCAATAATGCACCCATGAATATAGTGGCCAAAGAGCTCCGTTTAATAGCGTCTTCGTGTATGTGGACGACTACAGTAAGAATAAACCATCAAGACATATGACCCGAGCATGTGAAGAGACTATGAGCGAAAACAGAAAAGATTCGTCACGAAACGACGGAACTCTGATAGTGAGTTCTCACACAAAATGAACACTTCTCTGTTCATCTTGCGCTAACTGCTTCACTCTTCATGTGTCTATCGGAGTCAGCTCACTGCATTGGGTCAAGGATACTTTCAAGGCTCCCGAGATACAAATCATTATTGCAGTCACATCATCCCCTCTTCACTTTAAGATGATTGCATTTGATCTAGTTAAGTACCCTCAACCAACAATTATCGAGCACTACCCACACAAACAGATAGTCAGCCCCAGGTCCCTTGAGATTAGAAGCGACTCCGCTCTGATGCTTACACGCACGCTTACATGGTGCATCGATTGACTTAGCGCCTTCGTGAGGCGAAAAGTGCCTACTTCTCTGTGGCCGATAAAAGTAATTCTGAGCCCTTTACTTTTAAGACTCCTTAACTCATCTCTATCACCCATCGCAACCACACCTTAACACCAGAAATATATATATCTAACATATAGAAGAGGAACATCTTCAAAGAGGATAAACTATTGAATAGAGAGCCAAGATAGCGTATCAGACTCTAGTTCTCACGGACCATGCGGTGCCTAGGTCTTGAGTGTACCCACGAGCAAAAGCTCCATTAGAAATACCCAGATCCGACAGGAATGCAATCAAACAAGGTGGCGATCGAAGTGCTTAAGACTGAGGATGCACAAAAACGGCAAAAACAATTTTCCGATTCGAGGCTCTAGGTAGTGGAGTTTGTTGTCAAGGTTCGATGCACTGCGTACAGACTTCGGAAATATGGATGCAAAGCGTAATACGGACGCAAGAAGTCTTGCTGAGATGAAAAGGGTGAAGGTTCTCTTGCGGCACGTTATTGTCTCTGTCTTGACATACGTCTCGCCAATCCCTATTCTACAAGACAACTCACAAGTTTAGGTTTATGGCTGCGAGTCAGAAGACTTGGTCTACAAAAGGAATATGATATGGACTCCTTCTTTGTACTTTGGATTTTAAAATTTCTGTTGCGGGGGATTTTTAAAGAGTGTGGTCTAAGTGTCGGTCTATTTTTAATGTTGTTGGAGCACAGTTTTTAATTCGGTTGCGTGGTTTGATTAACTGTGTGATTTTCGGATTCTTAATTCTTGTGCGCGAGGTGAATTCTATTATATGTGCTCACATATTTGCATCCATCAGAACTTATTGTTGCGGTTTTTTAATTTGTTGTGGGTTTTTTAATTTGTTGTGGATTTTTAATTTGTTGCGTTTTTTAATTTGTTGCGGTTTTTTAATTTGTTGTGGATTTTTAATTTTGTTTTTTATTTGTTGTGGATTTTTAATTTGTGTGATTTTTAATTTGTTGCCTTTTTTTAATTTGTTGCAGGATTTTTAATTTCTTGTGCTTTGCACTTCCCAGCCACCGTACTATCAGCCCAAATAGCAAAGAGAAATTAAAAATGCATGCCGTGAAAGAGTTTGGGTCTTAGGAGGTTAATAGCTTAATTTTAAAGGGGAGTGTCAAAAAGTCAATGCTTCCCTGGCAGGTCGCGGAGTGTGGGAGTGCCTACTGGGGTCAGCAGGGGAGCTGGCCCCAGGGAGGGGTTACCTGCCCCTCCCTTCCTTCCCTCCCCATCTCCAGCTGCCTCCCTCTTCCCGCTCCACCACAACCACCCACACATGCAGGGCCTTGGAGTAGGGGTATGTCACCAGGGTGCAGAGGAGGCTACCCCCCCCTCTGTCCCCTTCTGGCTGCCTCTGCCTCAATTTTATCCCACAACTTAGACATTCACATTATTCACACTCTCATTACACATACATATGAGCGACGTCTGCGCGTCGAATTTATATACTCCACAACCATATAGCGGAGCAATTAGACAGAGAGATATTGCAGACACCCTACATTCTGAATGATAAGCCAGCAGGAACATATGAGAGAGGAATACCCTTTAGGGAATGTGAGTAGGGACACAATCACGGAGGTCGCAGGAACAATCCTAACCAATCAGGGGGTCGTGTACAATGCCCCATCCACATCCCTGGCGTGCGTTAAATGAGAGCATATAGTGGCGGAACCACACCTCTCCTCAAAATTGTTAAACTAGACAGCAATATACGAACAGTGTCGAGGGACTACAAATCACAGGCCGTGGAGGCACCTGTATCATGTGCTGCCGTTACAGGCCTCCGCACTACGCCGCGTTCACCTTGGCAGCCTGTCCCCTCAAGCTCCATGTGCGTCTCCCTCATCCTGTAGTTTATAACTTTGTGACCCACCATTTAGACACTACCTACATGCTATCAACACAACCATATACCGAATACTGCTAGCGGATTTGGTGCCGCTAGGGAGGTGTATGGAGGTCATTCGTCCCGCCACCCCCCATTACTACCTCTGCGGCCTCAATTTGTCCATTCCAAACGGTCTGTTCCTGTTCTTGACAAGACGGGAGGGCCTAGATCTGGAGAGGTGGCACCCTCTGCCGACTGCACTAATGGGATCGTGGCCCGAAATGATGGCGGGATGCCTCTGCGCTTTGCTGGCTACTTGTTCGAGCCGCCGTGTGTTCTGCCTTCTACCTCACCCCCACCGCATTGGAACTATAGGACACATGAGGAGGATAGATCCACTGCACCCTCGGGTCTCGAGGGAATGCAAGTTCCCACCCACCTCCAGGGGCAAGACCCAATGGTCCACGACCACACAACACACCACTGAAGCTCACTAGACCCGGTTTGTAGAGTACGCTTGGGGAGTGTGAATCGTGTGTACAGCGTCTCTTTATGTCTGTCTCCACGTTGGTTGAGTGTGGAGTGAGTGCATATGAGAGCATGAGGGTGGGAATGGATGTTTGTGTCTGTGTGTGCCTGTATGTCTGTGTCTATATGTCAGGTTGGGTATCAGACGCCACCTCTCTGGGGACACCTCAGGCCCTCCAAGGTTTGGAGGCCTATCTCCACCCACCACCACTTCCCCTGCCGGTGGCGGACTCCCTCAGGTGTCGGTGTGCTGGTGGTTCTTTGTGTCTGGGGGTGGGCGTCCGGGTACACACCGGCTCACTCCTTGGCGGCCGCTTGTCGGGGCCTGGGGCCTGGGGCTCGCTCGGGCCCCCTTTGGAGGTGGGGTGCCCCCGGCCTCTCGGCCTGGGGCTCGGTCACTCAGGCACAGCTGGGGGCCGGCGGAGCTCACGGGCGCGTCACTGCAACTCCCCCTGGCTTCTGCTCCGCGGCTGCTGGGCGAGCTTCACGGCGCGCTGAGCCGTCACATGCTAGACTGACCCCCTTGCTGTCTTCCTGCATGCTGCTGTGAGTGATACCTCGGTGCATTCTGGTGGACTCTCATCCTGTCTAGGCTCTCACTGGAGACAGTTGGGCGCGGCCCTTCCCCCCTCAGTTGGAGCCCTCCTGGTCGCTCCCGTTCCGTTCTAGGAGGCACTGGCGTGGATCTTCTGGTGAAGTTTTGCATCTCTCCTCGTCTATAACCTAGCTGTACATCCTCACACCTGGTACCCCAGACGGCGACTTGGCATTGTGGCTGTGTCGACCCCCCACCCCCACTCTAGGTCAGACATGATATACAATAGATAGAGACAATGAAACTCTTCTGGTGCAATACACTAAGAGCAGGCCCGGCTTGATCCGACACAGGCACATTGCACAACTGCGCCAGCGTTCGCCACCCTGCCTCTCTAGTACCCGAAATTACATCCTTTCTATTGCGACACTGCTATCTCTATCATAGGCGAGCATCTGTCCTGCGCTAGGGCCTGCTATCAAACAACAATCGATACTTATCTAGTATTTACATGCTGTTACACTTTCTCTAGCTCTAGATAATGCAGAGTATGGTGTTGTGTTTTGCTATGATTGCTTGTGTAATGCTTTCTTGTTTCCTCTTCTTTGCTTGTTTGCTATTTACTTAATCTCCCACACAGCAATTGGGCATTCCACGAAGATATCCCTTATCTATTTTTCTCCCTCCCCTTTCTTGAACATCTGTCCCTGCGTCCCCCTAATCTTTTTCCTTCCTTCCCTACACTCTCTCTATTACATTCTCCCTTTTACCATATCTACATCACCCCTCTCATGTACTGGTCACATTTCTATCTGTAACAATAACTGAAAATAAAAAAAGTATAAAAAAATAATAACAAGACAGACAAGCATCGAACCAAATGCGGACCAATACTGCAATTGCCACGATGGATTCCATTGCAAAGGTAAATCCAGGTTGGGGTATCTCTTTGTTGGTCTTCAGAGCAACAATTCTTGTGATAGGCTTGAACAAGAAGCACCCAATACGGGACAGGCGGATGAACAAAACCCACGAGAGAAAAGAGGCCCATTGCTTGCTCGTTTGAAAAGCTTGATGGGCGCGGTGTGTTTTATGTATGTGGTATACCGAGCCTTGAGCATGTATAGAAAGATTGCAGAGAAAAAAAAAACGAACAAACCAAAAGCCTATCAGCTACATCTACTACAATTCAACTGAGTTCTCCACTATGCTCCCGAAGATCATTTCTGATGTTAGATAGTATTTATTATCTCATTATTTATATTTCTAATTACGGCCCCTATACTGATTGCAAAAAAAAAAAAAGATAAAACACCCTTATCTTCCACATTTCTTGACACCTAAAAAATCTTGAAGAGCATATATGGTCCCTTTAGACGCAACACAAGCACCTGCCGAATTCGGAGGCCAGGGACCCAATTAATATCCAGCTATTCTGTTGTCCCCGCACCCTTCAACCCTTCTGGCTCTCAACATGTGATTACACGGGTCTTTGTGTTCATCTCTGGTCTCAACATTATGTAACATTTGGGTCCAAACAGTGTGATCAAGAGTCCAAAACTTGAAGCAAGAATGGCAAACACCTCCACTGCATCTGCAAGATTTCCTGGTGAGCTGATATAAGCAGGAACAAAGGCCACCCACACAGCACAGAAGATCAGCATGCTGAATGTGATGAGCTTGGCCTCATTAAAACTATCAGGGAGATTCCTCACCAGGAATGCAATTAAAAACTGAGGAAAGCCAGCCATCCAATATAGCCCAATAACACTGCAAAACCAACAGTGGACCCAACTGCACACTCATACACTATCTTGTCATTGTGGTATTGGGTGTTTTTATGTGGAGTTGGAGAGGAAGAGACAAGCCAGGTAGTGCAGATGGCTGCCTGAATAGATGTAAGAAACAGAACTGTTCCTCTCTGCTGCATTAGCACCAAACCACTTCAGACTGGTTCCCCCTCCTGGCTTGGAGGCTTTGAACACAGCCAGAACAACCATGGTTTTTACCAGGATGCATGAGACACACAGCACAAAGCTGATGCCAAATGCTGCATGCCTGAGTTGGCATGTCCACAGTCTGGGTCGTCCAGACACAGTGCGAACAGATAGTGACAGGAACGACGAAGGAAACACAACTTAAGTGACAACAATAGCTGGAAACTAAGTTCTGAATTGTTGGCACGTACTATAGGTGTTGTGCGATGGTAGATAAAGATCCCCAGAACAACAGCACATATAAATGTTCCCAGTAAGGAGGTTGCTGTCAAACAAATACCCAAAGGGTCATGATAGGAGAGAAACTCTGTCTTCTTAGGAACACAGTAATCACGCTGTGGGTTTGACCAAAAATCCTCTGGACAACTGGTGCACTCCAAGGAGTCTGACAAAGAGGGGTTGATGTTGAAATGCATCCTATATTTCACAGAAATTAAATCAATTATGTCATACAGAAAAACAAAGACCTACTGCTCTTGTTAGTGATTTTTCCCTCAGAACAAGGGATGCAGTCAAAACAGCATTCAGGCTCTCTCTTCCTTCTCACCATGTGGGTACCAGGAGGACAACTCTCACTGCATACTGATCGAGGTGGCTATTGGACATAAAAAATAGAATAGATATGCCTAGAGGAGGGAGTACAACTTACTCTATATGACTCGAAATGCGTTCTTAAAGGTACTTGTCAACATAAAAACATACTAACCTTGTAAACAGATTGCCTTCCAGTACTGATCACCTTTTAGCTGTCCTTACCTCCCCACTTGTCTGAAATGTATAGTGGTACCATCGCCACAATAGCATTAATATATCTCATAAGCTTATGGCCTTCAGTTCCAGATATGCTCTCAATATGACTTCAATCTAGTGTACTCATTACCCACTTATTTTAATGTGTAGTTCTCTACTCAGAGTCACAAGCACTGTTTACTCCAATCTACTGAAACCAATGATCATCTAACAAATATAGTTCGCTGTGATCGTGGAACTATTGGGAACAGAGGTATACTCTCGTCATTAAACCAAATCGGATTGTACATAGAGAAAGATTAAGCATAACCTTGCTGTCATGCAAAATAACCTAATAGGCAGTTCGAGATGCCCTATTGACTTTTTCCTGCTTTGCTCCAAAAATAATTATAGAACGAATGATTTATTCATAGATGGAGTGTAAAATGATATCACATCTGCCATGGCTCCAGTAACTTTACAGTGCAAACAGTGGCAATTTTTCAGTTCAGTAATCAAATATAATATTATATCTATGGTACCTACATATATAAAGTCATTTATATCTAAGTCTCAATCAACCAAGGCACATTACTAATAATCCTGTATAGAAGTTAATGACCTCCATGACTTAAATAACTTAACTACTTTTGCTCACAAGTATGGCAAATCCCTTTTCAGAAATTCTGAAAGCATGCAAAAACAATGCGTTCAAAGGTGGAGTGTACAATGATAACACACCTGCCAAGGCTCCAGTGACTGCAAAGAGGCACAGCTGTTCCCACTGAAAGGCCCTCTTCCTGGCTTGCACCGCAGCATGTCATCAAGGGAATATGCCAGTGCATAAACAGCTTTGTACACATTATACTCAGGCCGCAGGTTGGAAATGTCCAAGTACTCATTGTCCACATTTCCTAGATCTTCCTGTCCAGTGCATAGTGCACCTCCACCTTCCAGCCAGCCTGCTGGAGCTGGAGCAAATCTGCACTGAAATGTAAATTCCCAAAACTGATTCACCTGAAATATTTTGAAAAATATTTATTAACATTATAAAATATATAATTGTTGTGACACACACAGAGTAAAAGTGTTTAAGTCTCACCAAGCTATTTCCGTAGCTACTGTTGTGATGTAGATCAGGATGTATTTGCAACAGGAATTCCCTGAGCCCTGGTATTTCTCCTCGACGAATGGTGATACCCAGTGTACCACCCAGGTATGGCATAAAGTGAGGTGTTTGGAGCACAGCAGATTCTGTCCAGGCCTCGCTGGCTATCCACTGTAGACCTGTCACATTTTGCCTTACTACCTGTGAATTAAATTAGACCAAATCTATGAAGTAATATTGAACCTCCAACTTCTTTACTGAAACAGTTTTTGATCTTTAAAATTAATTCTGAATTATTACATTTTTGTACTCATTTCTGTACTCACAATGATATGTAATACATGTTTTAAACAATATAATTATGAAGACCTCTGTAACTAGTAATTATTTAAAGTATTTTAAAGTGAAACCTCATCCATAAGGTGCATCATGCGACTAGGATGTTCAAAGACAATGACAACTCGAGCTGTAGAGGTTTTCATCAAATCAACAATCCTCCGGAGTTCATCTGTGTCTTTGTCCCAGGGTAAAACCTCAGTGTAGGCCAGGCAACCTTCACCAGACACACTCAGCTCAGACTGAAAGGATCTGGCTGCATGAAGCCCATAATCATCATCACTGACAAGCAGACCTGCCCAAGTCCAGCCAAAATGCTTTAGAATCTGGATCATTGCACGTACCTAAGTGAATACAGATTAAATGTAAGTGCATTAAAAAGAAGAAAAAAATATAATTGCAATTTAGCTTTATTCTTTGACACAATACAGAAATGAAATAGAGCATAATTCTCAAAACTAAGTATATTATTATTTCTAATATTTTCATATCTTTCTTTGTTCTTCTTTTACACAGATATTGAAACATACTTTTGCGTTTCCATTTTAATTTTGATGACAAATTTTCACCTGGAAAGCATCACTTGGGATCGTTCTAAAGAAGGATGGATACTTTTGACGGTCACTCAGGCAGGAACATGTGGCATAATAACTCACCTGTGAAAGACACAGACTGTATATTCGGGAGCTATCCATGTAGAGATATCTTAATTTTGTCATCATGACTGCATTATTTTTTATTTCATAAAATGGTTTTACATTTTCAATGAAATCAACGCAATCCAAGAAAACTGTTACATGGTCAAGCAGAAAACTTACCATAGGTACTCTGTACAAGCCTAAGACGTTGGAGATTGCAATAGAATTTGTAGAGGACTGATCACCCACAACCCCTATGACTGGAGGATTTCCAACACATGTATCATCTACTACAATTTGATCCTCTTGACCACTGGCTAATGACAATGCTCCCCGGAATCCAATTCCAAGTTCAAGGCAGTTATCATACAGAGTGTATCCCAGAGTCACATTTGGTAGCAGGTTTGAGTTTCTGTTGATCTCATCAATAGCAAACGCCATGGTCTGTGCGGACTTAAAACCTAGGACATACATACTAAGGCAAGAAAAATGTAATTACTAACATATATATAATACAACACAGGTTTTAAATTATAAGTAAACGAGTGCCTTTTGAAAATGTTGCAAAAGTAGAAATATTATACGCAATCAGGGAAACTGAATAACAATTAAAGACATATATCAAAGGAAAAAAAATGAAAAAGAAGACGCATTGTGTAGTTATTTCAGATACAAAATACATATTTATACTGGCACTAAGTTTGACAGTTTTCTTATTCTATTTTTTTCCTGCTTTTTCCCTGTCCTTGTTACCCATGGCATGTAGGCTGTTGTGGCTGCGAGGTAAAAGACAGATCAGGAAGACTTGAAAAGAAATGGACTTGAAACAGTCCACCCAGAACCACATCTCCAGTTTTGTGCATCTCATTTAGATGAAACTGTCCCTGCAGCTGACAGGACAAAGAAAACTGAGGAGTGGATAGAATAGAAAAAACATAGGAACACAGCAAAACAACCACGACTAAATTGTTTTGCAAAGATGAGCACATGACAGCTTTCTGAATTGTTGAGATCAGTCATTAGGTTTTATTGTTTGCCATTCCCTTTTATTGACTTACTGTGTTGTTTAATCTTGCACACCACCCATCAGGGAAGAAGGCGGAGTATACTTTTCATTTGAGATTGCTTTGTATCCAGGCAAACTCAGGGAACACTCTGTGAGTAAATTAGTCATCAGTAATAACTCACTGAAGAATTGCCAGAGTAGCAGGTGTTTCTGTGTGCATATCAAGTGACACAAAAGAAGAATAGCAAAAATGACATAACATTATTCATGTAAAGTAAAGTTAATGTGGAATGTTCAACAACATCAAATTAAAGAGTTTCAGTCCATATTTGATTTGAAAGAGAGGGACAACAAATTACTTATTTGATCACTACCCAGAGTTCGTGGCCACAGTTGAATAGTTGTAATCTAAATTGACCTGTAAATTAAAAACTTAGCTCAGACTGTACAGTGCCTGTATCATTGCACATGTTTCCCAAATCCGTCAGTGAATCTCATGCTCCACTTTCCCCAAACTCGTGAACAAGACCCTAAGACATTTAAATCCCTTCGATTGGGGTAGTAATTTGTCCCAGATGGTGTTGGCATTCCACCTTTTCCGGCTGAGAACTATGGTCTCTGACTTGGGGGTGCTGATTTTCACACTTGGCTGCAAACCACTCCAATGCAAGTTGGAAGTCACCACCTGATTAAGCAAACAGTAACACATCATCTGCAAAAAGTAAAGATGAAATCCTGAGGCCATCATAGTGGAGAACATCCACCAGCCTGGACAGACCAAGATATTCTGTCCATGCTTGCCCACTTTCTCAAACATCCTTGAGATAAAGACTTATCCAGTTCGACAGCCTGGATGAAAACCTCATTGCTCCTCCTGAATCAGAGGTTCAGCTAACAGATAGACCCTCCAGTATGCTGGTACAGACTTTCCCAGTGTCATGATCCCTCAGCTTAGTTTCATCCACACATGAAGCAAAAGGCCTAAAATCCAGCCTTTGTGGGTGTAATTTAACACAGTCCCATGACAGAGTTTAATGCAGGGGTGTCCAAACTTTTTGCAAAGAGGGCCAGATTTGGGAAGGTGAGAATGTGTGGGGGCCAACCATTCAGCCTGAAATATTTTGAATCATTAACATTAAATGCAAATGAATGACCTTATATTTCTTTCCTTTTTTCACACACAAATTTTATTATAATTTTTTTTATTATGAATTATTTATTATTAAATGTTTTTGCCAAAATAATGTATTCGAAAAACACAAAATGAAGAAAAATTAAACATCTAAATTCAAAACATGTGAACAGGAAAAAAACATTAAGAGTTAACTTTTTCAAAAGTGCAAAACATTGTGGGCCATATAAATCTGTACATCACTCGTTCTTTAGTTGTCTTGTTTTGTTTTATTGACCATCATTTTGACCACTTTTTTTTTACCATCATGGTTTTTTTTTTTTTTACTTTGTTACAGACTAGGGTTGTTAATCCATTTCTCTCACCAGCCATGGCAGGTGCGCCATCCGTAATAATACCAGTGACTTTATTCCATGGTAGTTTCATGTCATCTACAGCGGAACAAACAGCAGCAAATAAATCTGTTCCTCTTTTTTGGTCCTTAAGGCTCTGAAGGTCAAGTAGCCTCATTGTTCCGACACACAACACAAAACTATCCACAATACTACGCACTAACTACACAAGACAACACATTAACTACACACTCCAAAGATGCTAAATGTCACAAATCTCTCACATCTCAAAACTCGCTCTCTTTTTTTCTGCTGTCTCTCTCTCTCTCTCTTGCCGTCACTCCTAAAACTTCCCCCTCTTCCTAAACGACCAAATGTCATGTTGCCATATCATTTTTTGATTGGTCGACATGGTGCGTTTTTCCACCAACATGAACAGGCTGTTTTTTGTTTTATTTTTTACATTTTTTGGTCATAAGCAGAGCGTGCTTGCCAGCACTGTCCTTAGACATTAAACGTGGCGAAACTATTCAGGAAAAAACTCCGCATATGTATTGTTTATCATGACTGTGATTTTATGTGGCCTATCAGCACAATTTAAAAGCTGGTATATATTACCTTGTTGTTTTGTAATCTTAAAGTGGTCATGTGATTGGCTTACCATGACTACTTTATTCTTCCTCAGTCAAACAACAACACTCATGCGATTGTTTTGCCCCCTTAGCTCCAGATGTTGTGCCAAAAAGTGATCATCTGCTAGAAAATGATTGCTGTCCACAGCTACATCTGTGCAACTGATGGTGCAGTAAGCTGAAGACAGCTTCAACCGACTGTTTGTTGAAAAATAGTAACGTGACTGCACCGCGTTTTCTTGTTAGTAACGGCAACGGTGTTGTAATAATAGGAATAGTAATTAGTTAGATTACTCGTTACTGAAAAAAGTAACGCCGTTACTTGTTACGCCGTTATTCCCATCACCGGTTACGAGCCAGGCAAACATTGGCAAACTCTTGCTTCTTCTCAGGACAAATGTTCTCCACCATTTTCATCACACAGTCTTTAATGAATTCACTATCAGAAAAAGGTTTGGAGTGCTTGGCAATCAGCTTGCCTTTGCGGCATTTTCATGTAACTCATGGGCACTTGTAGAAAAAGTGCTGTGTTAAAACAGCTTCGAGTTGCTTCAATTTTTTACCATGTTCTTTCCCAGTTAGCTTGTCGTAGATAGCGTATTTCGTCTGGTAGTGCCTCTTAATATTGAATTCCCTGAAAACAGCCACAGTATCTTGGCAGATTTTTTAACTTTGCTCTGCTCATTGCTGACATGCAGGACTGGAACTTGGAGGAAGTCTTGGGACGTTTCTACCTCCTCAAAAGGATTTCATCCTGTATGGCTAGAAGAATTCATCTACAGCTTATGTGTTCCCTCTATCCTCGACTATAACCTCATCAAAACTGGAAGTAGCATTAGCAAAAGGTTTTTAGAATTTTTACTTTTTTCAAAATGTTTAATTTTAAAATAATTTGATTATACAGTTGCTATTACCTGATTGAGCTTTTTGCTTGTCCCTGATAAATTGAATATAATTGAGTATTAAAATACAGTTATTTGAGGTTCTTATCTGCTATTCTACCCTTTAACCCTTTAAGACCTACCATAGAACCAAGAACCAGAGCTTACTTTATACTTTTACATGCTGTAGTTCCATTTTTGGGAGCATTTCAAGTTGCTATACATCAATACAACTGTTATAGCCCATATTTTAATAATATGTATGCATTAAGTCCATAGTAACTACAAAAATTGCAAAAAACTGCAGTAAACTAAAAAAAAAATCGTTTTTGTTTGTTTTTTTTATATATATATTTCTACCTGGAGAAATTTAAGAGGTTTATTCCTCAAAACTGTAAATACAAAAAAGTTGCACAAAATAGTTTACAACAACAGGAAATTTATTTTAAGTGTCTTCATAGTTTTATTTTTGAAATACACCAATTTTTATATATTGCAGGAAAAACGAAAATAAATATTATAATGCAAATTTGCAAAAAAAACAAGCATATGCATCAAAATAAACTATTTCCAGCAGTGCAATATGAGTCCTAAGCATCCCAGAAACAACACAGAAAGTCATAAAGTCAAACATAACTTTTAACTCATTCACTGCCATTGACGTCTATAGCCATCAATGGCAGTGAATGAGTCAATGGGTTTAACTCATTCACTGCCAATGGCTGGCAGTGAATGAGTTAAAAACACCAGTATAGGCTCATAAGGCCTTGATGGTAAAAAACCAAATTTTCGCAAAATGACGTCACTTCCGGTTTTGGGCAAGACATGGCGGACATGCGATAGTTCGCGCTGATGGACGTAGGAAGTGTTACAAACGGCTGATCAGATCGGCAAAGCGTGTTTCTGGAATATTATGTTTTTATTGCTGCAAGTGCTTTTTATGCAGTTTTTACAAAGCTATATGTGGAAGGAAACCGTGACCTAGGACAAGCTGATGGCATAAGATGTAAGTACAACTCCTCTGGTTTCATATGCAAAACAAAATTATTGCTCTAGCTTACGTGGTTGCAGTGCTACCGGGATTTAAAAATAGTTACACAAAACAGAGCGTGCCCGCTCCGACCGGCTTTAAAGGGTTAATGTTGAATTCTCTCACAGCTGCTTTATTCCCATATTGTTGCAGTATATTAATGACTAAAGTGGATTATTTCAGTTGTTCTCCTGACTGAAGTTTGGTCCATTTACAGCATCCTGCCATGCGATTGCATTTGTTCTCCCAATAATTTTTATAGAGTGGAAAAAAGTTAGCGTTCATCCTCCAGCTTCACTGTTTATGTTATGCTAACATACTTGTGTTGCTATCAATCACGTAGCACATCCTTATATACCAGCTAACCCAACTTCAGTAACCCTAAAAAAGTCACTGCTGTTTAGTTTTCTGTATTCATTTATGTTGGAAGTGATAGCAGAGTTGTACGTTTTAATTTTTTCAGAAATCTCTCAGTCAGAACATGGCATATCATGTTTAGGTGGAAACTAGCGAGGTAACTTCCTGCTAACTTCTAACTCTGTTAAATGAAAAAAATTCCTTTTTCATGAATGCCTGGATGTTAAACTTTATTGTTATACCTGGTAAAGCAGAAACGCTGACCATTTTATTAAAGATTAAAGAATTTAGACAGTTTTTACCTCTCAATGATGCTGCAGTGTTTGTTTGACTTTGGGACCTGAAGCGGACAGAGTTTTGGACCCAGATTAGGCTCCTGACTATGGTAGCCGTAATGCTCAGACAATCGATCAAGCGGTGCAACTTTGTAGTTTACCAAAGTCATACTAAAACATTTTTTGACAGTGTTTTGAATGGTGTGTACCACATAAAATTGGTTCGAGGTCAGTAAGCACAACCAGAATTCATACATAAGGCACGCCAGATTATACGACACACTGTCGATTTTTGAGAAAATTAAAGGATTTTGACTGCACCTTATTCTGCAGAAAATATGGTACACAGAAGAAAATAATATATCACAATATGGATTTTAGGCCATATTGCCCCCAGCCCTAGTAGTGTCTGAGAGGTGGCTGTTTTCCAAGGTAAAGAAAATGCTGGATGATACCCCCCACCCACTCCATGACATGCTGGCTAGTCACAGGAGCACATTGAGTGAGAAACTGAGATTGCCAAAGAGCACCACTGAACAATGCAGGAAATCATTCCTGCCCGTGGCCATCTCCCTGTACAACTCCTCCACCTAATATACTGTAAACACTGCAATAGTTACACCCTTTTTGTGCATGCGCTTTTCTACTCTGTAATATCCTTGTCAATATTCTCGATATTTATTTAAAATCACCTCTGTTAACTCTTGATATTTATAATTGAGTGATTTGTATATATTAGTCCTATTTCTTAAATTTGTAAAAATCTGTAATATATTATATTGTTTAAATTGTTTAAACTGTTGCTGTTACTGTCTTGGGGAAACTGTAACCCACATAATTTCCTTAGGGATTAATAAAGTATGCTAGTATTCTGAATCTGGTTTGGAGATAAACTCTCTGGATGAGAATCTTTTTAGAGTATCTTTGGAGAGACCTTCTAAGAAAACTGTTGGAGAGCTTTGTGTGTCTGGGAGCCTGGCATTGTCACTACTCTTAAGTTCTGATTGTCGCACATTTTAAACTGAAAATAATCTGCACTGAAGTTTGAAAGTTGAGACCTGTATTTGAGTCCTGCCTGAGTTGTTTTCGTGAAATGATCAGCATGGTTTTGATCACCATCAGTTCAAGACAGACCAAATACAAGAATATAGAGTAAAACTGCTAAATGAATCCAACTTGAAAGCTTAGTTTATTAAAATAATTTCAATTACATTTAACTTCCTTAACCTCCTAGGACCTAGCGTCCACATATGTGGACATCACATTTTGGGTTGGCTAGACCAAAATACTAAATTTTGCTCTACAAGGGCCTGATTTCCACATGTAAGGACGTTATACTTCCACTGTTCTATTGAAATTTAAAACAAATGTCCTCATATGTGGATCTCATTTTTCTCAGACACAAACATCAGGTCAAAAAAATATATCTGGCAATTCTTTGGTTCTTTGGTTTTTCATTCATCAGGTCCCAATCAGCCCAAATAGCAAAGATAAATTAAAAATGCATGCCGTGAAAGAGTTTGGGTCTTTGGAGGTAAATAGGTTAATTTTACAGTGGAGTGTCAAAAAGTCAATGCTTCTCTTTGAAAAGTGTGGTTGTTTTGTATTTAAACTGCATTTTAAAAGAACAGCAACCAAAAGACGACTAAATAGCTGTCTTTAATATTTAATATTTGTTAATTGTATTTGTTTATTTAATTTTTGGCCTAAACTGTGCAAAAAAAAATCCTTTTGACATAAACTGAAAATTTTATGACACAATGCCACGGCCCATAACAGCTTTCTTTGTGTTCATCTCTGGTCTCAACAGGATTATGTAACATTTGGGTCCAAACAGCGTGATCAAGAGTCCAAAACTTGAAGCAAGAATGGCAAACACCTCCACTGCATCTGCAAGATTTCCTGGTGAGCTGATATAAGCAGGAACAAAGGCCACCCACACAGCAGAGAAGATCAGCATGCTGAATGTGATGAGCTTGGCCTCATTAAAACTATCAGGGAGATTCCTCACCAGGAATGCAATTAAAAAACTGAGGACAGCCAGCACACCAATATAGCCCAATAACACTGCAAAACCAACAGTTGACCCAACTGCACACTCATACACTATCTTGTCATTGTGGTATTGGGTGTTTTTATGTGGAGTTGGAGAGGAAGAGACAAGCCAGGTAGTGCAGATGGCTGCCTGAATAGATGTCAGAAACAGAACTGTTCCTCTCTGTTGCATTGCACCAAACCACTTCAGACTGGTTCCCCCTCCTGGCTTGGAGGCTTTGAACACAGCCAGAACAACCATGGTTTTTACCAGGATGCATGAGACACAAAGCACAAAGCTGATCCCAAATGCTGCATGTCTGAGTTGGCATGTCCACATCCTGGGCCGTCCAATGAACAAAAGTGAACAAAGGAAACACAACTTAAGTGACAACAATAGCTGGAAACTAAGTTCTGAATTGTTTGCACGTACTATAGGTGTTGTGCGATGGTAGATAAAGATCCCCAGAACAACAACACATATAAATGTTCCCAGTAAGGAGGTTGCTGTTAAACAAATACCCAAAGGGTCATGATAGGAGAGAAACTCTGTCTTCTTAGGAATGCATAGATCACGCTGTGGGTTTGACCAAAAATCCTCTGGACAACTGGTGCACTCCAATGAGCCTAACAAAGAGGGGTTGATGGTGAAATGCATCCTATATTTCACAGAAATTAAATCAATTATGTCATACAGAAAGATAAACACCCACTGCTTGTGTTAGTGATCTTTCCCTCAGAACAAGGGATGCAGTCAAAACAGCATTCGGGCTCCGCCTTCCTTCTCACCATGTGGGTACCAGGAGGACAACTCTCACTGCATACTGATTGAGGTGGCTATTGGATATAAAAAAATAAATATTTATTGCCTGCTACAATTCTATATAACTGTAAATGTCATAAAAGGTACTTGTCAAATAAAAACATATCTAACCATTTTGGATTCAAAGTTCCAGAAGATTTTGCCTTCATCAAGTATGAGTTCTTCACCTTTGAAAGCTGTCCTTTTAACATCACCCACATTCTGAACTTTAGTGCTTCCATCAGGGAGCCACAACCAGTTAATAACATCATAAATTGGTACTACATCACCATTCTCGTCAAATGACACTTGATCGCCAAATGGAGTGGTGAAGTTCACTCTTTCCATGTAATAAACAAGCTGTTTGAAAGGAATGTATAATAAATTAATTCGTTTTTACTCTGAAACCAATTATAGAAAGAATGTTTTTTTCATAGATGGACTGTAAAATGATATCACATCTGCCATGGCTCCAGTAACTTTACAGTGAAATCAGTGGCAATTTTTCAGTTTAGTAATCAGATATAATATTGTATCTATGGTGCCTACATATATAAAGTCATTTATATCTAAGTCACAATCAACCAAGGCACATTACTAATAATCCTGTATAAAAGTTAATGACCTTCATGACTTAAATACATTAACTACTTTTACTCACAAGTATGGCAAATCCCCTTTCAGAAATTTTGTGGGATCAAGGCCCCAGACATCCAGTGGCCCCCAGAACACGAGAGCCCAAGAAGCCCAATGTGCATTTAAAACAATGGAGGGCATGCCCCTCCCATGTTTCAAATGCACTTTAGAACAGCACACAGCAACACCACATATCAGTCGGCAGAGGCAGGCATGGGATCTTCACACCCCCATTCTCTGGTTACCATCGGGGTGATGGGTGGGAGGAGGTACGGGTGGTGGTACCTGGACCTGGGGTATAGAGTATTTTTGGGGAGTGTAAGTGTGTGTATAGTGTCCATTTATGTCTGTTTCCATGTTGGGCGAGTGATAGTACATGTGTGTATAAGGGTGGGAAAGTTTGTGTCTGCGTGTGCCTATTCCAGGGAGTGCAGAATTGATTAGGCAAGTTGTGTATTCTTTGGAGGAATCAACCTTTTATTATTCGAACAACGAATCATGTTCATCGAATGAACCCAAAAAATCTCTTCAATATCAAAGTCTGAATGTTTTTGGAAGTAGTTTTTAGTTTGTTTTTAGTTTTAGCTATTTTAGGGGGATATCTGTGTGTGCAGGTGACTATTACTGTGCATAATTATTAGGCAACTTAACAAAAAACAAATATATACCCATTTCAATTATTTATTTTTACCAGTGAAACCAATATAACATCTCCACATTCACAAATATACATTTCTGACATTCAAAAACAAAACAAAAACAAATCAGCGACCAATATAGCCACCTTTCTTTGCAAGGACACTCAAAAGCCTGCCATCCATGGATTCTGTCAGTGTTTTGATCTGTTCACCATCAACATTGCGTGCAGCAGCAACCACAGCCTCCCAGACACTGTTCAGAGAGGTGTACTGTTTTCCCTCCTTGTAAATCTCACATTTGATGATGGACCACAGGTTCTCAATGGGGTTCAGATCAGGTGAACAAGGTGGCCATGTCATTAGTTTTTCTTCTTTTATACCCTTTCTTGCCAGCCACGCTGTGGAGTACTTGGACGCGTGTGATGGAGCATTGTCCTGCATGAAAATCATGTTTTTCTTGAAGGATGCAGACTTCTTCCTGTACCACTGCTTGAAGAAGGTGTCTTCCAGAAACTGGCAGTAGGACTGGGAGTTGAGCTTGACTCCATCCTCAACCCGAAAAGGCCCACAAGCTCATCTTTGATGATACCAGCCCAAACCAGTACTCCACCTCCACTTCAGTGCAGCAGGCTGCTGAATGCACACAGGCAATATGTAGTAAATTATACTGTAAACATGTAGGCAACCTTTCAATAGCTGAACTTTGCTCCATTGATCGGCCAGACATCGCGCTGCCCGTAGCTTCAAACCATTAATTAACTTGACCGAGCTTCAACCCTTTAATTATGCAATATGTGTATAACATGATTACAGTTGCACCTGCAATGAAAGATTATGTGCTTATGCTAACACCTGAAATACAGACTTTAATATAACCTCACCAGTTTCAATAAATGTGTCAATGAAATGACAACAATGATAAATCATAAATGATGCAACAGTAATAATAAGGATTATGAATAGTAACATAGATTATAAAATAATATTTCATCCCGACAAGGGACAGTGAGAGAAGACAATTAAAAAATAAAAATAAAAAACCACTGGATCACCTGTTGAGTGAGAACAAAATGAAAAAGAAAACAAGGAAAAGGAGAGCAACACAATAAACATTACACCACAGCAATAACCTAGATAACTGTAACTATCACTAAATACTAATACGAAGCACAATGTGCTTTGAGGTAGCAGCAGCCAAGAAAGATATAGTTTATGTCTGTGAGCACCCGTGTATGCGTGAGCACGCTTGTATTCAAAAGGTTTCTTCATGTAATAATCTGGTTAGCAGATGGCTGCCTCTCCCTGAGCCTGGTTCTGCCAGAGGTTTCTTCCTGTTAAAAGGGAGATTTTCTTTCCCACTGTTGCTAAAGTGCTTGCTCATAGGGAATCATTTGATTGCTGGGTTTTTCTCTGTATTTATTATTGTAGGGTCTACCTTGAGGCGACTGTTGTTGTGATTTGGCGCTGTATAATAAAATTGAATTGAAATAGAGGGTGTGGGGAGCCATAGCCTCGTCCCCCAGGGCATAAAGCAGGCATGGAGGAGATCCAGGCCCCAGACATTCAGAGGCCCCCAGAGCATGAGAGCCCAAGGAGGACTGATT
>NW_024582577.1:1026657-1028531 GCF_018398535.1 Haplochromis burtoni
TATGTGTTTTAATAAAATCATTTGTGTTGACCCACTATGGACTTTCAGTCGTATGTCTCTTCCTCAAAAATTCGAACCGCAACACTCTCTTCCCCTGTGTTTTTCTTTCCGTCCCTTTCTTTCTCACTTCCTTTCCTATCCCAAAGTCATGTCTGTCCCATCTGCAAAAACTTAAAATAAAATAAAATAAAATAAATAATAATAACAAAGGGCAATCAAATAGACCAAAACGGCAAGGTTGTGACGATCCACTTGATAAAGTAAATCTGTCCCTCAGACAATAATTCTGATGGCTAAAGAACCAAACGGAACAGGAGAAGAAATCACCCCCCCCCTCCCCCGAAAACAACAACAACAACAAAAAAACAAAAAACAAAACAAAACAAAACAAAAAAAAAAACACAATGTGTTCAGAGATGGAGTGTAAAATTATACCACACCTGCCAAGGCTCCAGTGACTGTAAGGTGGCACATTTGTTCCCACTGAAGGGCCCTCTTCCTGGCTTGCACCGTAGCATATCATCAAGGGAATGTGCCAGTGCATATACAGCTTTGTACACATTATACTCAGGCCTCAGGTTGGAAATATCCAAGTACTCAGTGTCAACATTTCCTAGATCTTCCTGTCCAGTGCATAGTGCACCTCCACCTTCCAGCCAGCCTGGTGGAGCTGGAGCAAATCTGCACTGAAATGTGAATTCCCAAAACTGATTCACCTGAAATATTTTGGAAAATCTTTGTTACACATTAGGAAAATATATAATTGTTGTGACTACCACAGTAAAAGTGTTTAAGTCTCACCAAGCTATTTCCGTAGCTAGTGTTGTGATGTAGATCAGGACATATTTGCAACAGGAATTCCCTGAGCCCTGGTATTTCTCCTCGACGAATGGTGATACCCAGTGTACCACCCAGGTATGGCATAAAGTGAGGTGTTTGAAGCACAGCAGATTCTGTCCAGGCCTCGCTGGCTATCCACTGTAGGCCTGTCACATTTTGCCTTACTACCTGTGAATTAGATCAGACCAAATCTATGAAATAATATTGTAATTCCAACTTCTTTACTGAAACAAATTCAAATTTTATTTGTCACATACACAACCATACACAGTATGACACGAGGTGAAATGCCTGTAGCTGTGCAATGCCCGACCATTAAATGACAGTGGTTTTACAGTATTTACAATTTACAGGTTATTACAAAATTTACAGATTTAACTTAGAAATTTACAGTAAAACTGTGAAAATAGCAGAAAGAGATTATAAATTATAGGAAGTGTGCATGACGAAAAACCAGAGTGCGTGTGGTGATGTGATGTGTGTGAGAGTGTAGTCTTATAGTGATGTGATCTGTGTGGGAGAGTCCAGTCCTACACCTGGTTCAGGGCCCGAATAGCCTGGGGGAAGAAGCTCCTCCTCGTCATTCTCTCTGTTTTGGCCTTAAGGGAGCGGAAGCGCTTCCCAGACCTTAACAGTGAGAAGAGTCCATTGTTGGGATGGGAGAGGTCCATCATAATCTTCCTAGCTTTGGTCTTGCACCGCTTGGTGTAGATGGACAGCAGGTCATGGAGCTCTGATTGAATGATGCGTTCGGCCGAGCGCACCACTCTTTGCAGAGTCTGTCCTGCTTGGTGCTGTTCCCAAACCAGGTGCAGATGTTTCCCGTCAGGACACTCTCGATGGTGCAGGAGTAAAAGTTCTTGAGCACCTTCAGTGGCAGATGGAAGTCTCTAAGTCTTCTGAGGAAGAAGAGACGCTGACGGGCTTTCATAACCAGGGTGTTGATGTGACAGGACCATGACAGGTCCTGAGTGATGTGGACACCCAGGTATCGGAAACTGTCCACTCTCTCCACTGGCGTGCCACTGATGATG
>NW_024582577.1:1060065-1068828 GCF_018398535.1 Haplochromis burtoni
AGGGGTTTGTAATTCCTCGCCTGCTTTGTAGTGAAGTCCACGATCAGCTCCTTAGTCTTGCTGATGTTTAGGAGGAGGTTATTCTCCTGGCACCAGGTCTCCAGGTTCCTAATCTCCTCCAGGTAGGCCGTCTCGATGTTGTCGGAGATCAGGCCCACAACAACAGTGTCGTCAGCAAACTTGACAATGGAGGTGGTGTCTGATGTGGCTACACAGTCATAAGCAGAGGTGGGACCAAGTCATTGTTTTGCAAGTCTCAAGTAAGTCTCAAGTCTTTATCCTCAAGTCTCAAGTCAAGTCTCAAGTAATGTCAGGCAAGTCAGAGTCGAGTCTCAAGTCACTGGTGTAAAAGTCCGAGTAAAGTCACAAGTCTGAAACTTTGAATTTCAAGTCCTTTCGAGTCTTTAAAAAAAAAAAAAAAAAATGTTGCAGTTATGCTAAATGTAAATATTAGACCATGTAATTTTTAAATCTGTGTTTTTCTCAACACATGACAAAATAGTGAACTTAGAAAATATACACAAATTGTGAAATTGCACCTCTTTAAAATGCAGCTCAATTAAACCTAGCTCCAAGAATAATTTTCACCGACAGTTCTGAGATAAGCTGCATGTTATTCTTGGATGCGGTTGTAGGACCAGCTTTAAAATCGCATGACAAAAATATCATACACATTAAAAAAAACTGCATCACCAACGTAGCCTGGACAACATTTGCTAGTTAGATGAAGTCAGCTATCTCATCCGTAGCATATTTATATGCATATTTATAATTATACGGCTTCTTGGAGTGAGTGCATACACTCATGAAGTTTAGTAACTTCAGGTCACTGCAACAAGCCCAGGTACAGTTTACCGACGGATGGGTACAGGACCTTGAAATGCACCGTGTAGAACGAAAGACCATCGTACGTATCATAAGTTTACCAGTCTCACAATCATAAATACACATTCGTTAACCGTTTATTAATAGGACCTTTGAGCTCAACGGTAATTAATTAGTAGTGGAAATAATTTCTGGTCCATTACAGAAATGTAGCAGTGACAATAATACTTGTATGTGTAATCGCACTGGGACAATTAGTGATACAAAACAACCTGTTTTATCCTGTGAATAAAAGTATATGTTTTTGTCAATGTACCATAATAACAGAAGCGAAACGACAATATTGTGTCAGGACAATTCACTATTTATGCACAATAAACAAAGGAGCATAGCGCGACAATTTCTGTTCAGCGCCAGACTTGCTTGTAACCTATATCACCAATTATGTTATGAAAATGACGTATTAACTACTACAAAAGCAGACTGACCTTTGTGTGAAATGCTTGGAGCAGACTAACCTGTGAGCTGGAGTGTTCTGGGACGTTATATTTGGTCTTATGTGAGCATGGATGCTGGCAACTACCGTGGCTGGATGTTCTGGACTATGCGATGTGCAACCGTCGCCTCTTTGTTACTTCGGAAACATGGCTCGAACAATTTCTCTTCAACGACGTAATCCGATAACAACCGATCTCTTTACCCGTCGGCTTCCCGTGGCTGTCATGCGACCGGCTATTGCAGTTAATAATACAACAGCTTCTTGCCATTTTTGTGTTTCTTTTTATCGCTGTGTGACTGATTTCAATTGAAAGCCTGCGTGCGCTAGTACCTCTTGCCACGAGTTCCCAGAATCCTTTGCGGTTCTACCCGTGAATGACGTCACATTTTCAATCTCTATATAATATGCATGTTAAATTTTATATTTGGGGTAAATATCAAGTCTTTTCAAGTAAACCGGTTCAAGTCCAATTCAAGTCCCAGGTCATTGGTGTAAAAGTCCAAGTCAAGTCACAAGTCTTAGAACATTTTTTCAAGTCAAGTCTAAAGTCATAAAATTAATGACTCGAGTCTGACTCGAGTCCAAGTCATGTGACTCGAGTCCACACCTCTGGTCATAAGTGTACAGTGAGTACAGCAGGGGGCTTAAAACACAGCCCTGAGGCACTCCAGTGCTGAGTGAGATGGAGGGGGAGACTTGTTTTCCCACCCTCACTGCATTGGGGCTGTCTGTGAGGAAGTTGAGGATCCACTGACACAGTGATGAGCTGAGTCCTAGATCCGTCAACTTGGTGAAAAGCTTGGAGGGAATTATTGTGTTGAATGCTGAACTGTAGTCCACGAACAGCATCCTCTGCCAGTGTCCAGGTGACTCAGGGATGTGTGAAGCAGGTGAGATATGGCATCGGTTTATGAACATAAACATAAACAGTTTATGATCTTTAAAATGAATTCTGAATTATTAAATTTCTGTACTCATTTCTGCACTCACAATGATATGTAATACATGTTTTAAACAATATAATTATGAAGACCTCTGTAACTAGTAATTATTTAAAGTATTTTAAAGTGAAACCTCATCCATAAGGTGCATCATGCGACTAGGATGTTCAAAGACAATGACAACTCGAGCTGTAGAGGTTTTCATCAAATCAACAATCCTCCGGAGTTCATCTGTGTCTTTGTCCCAGGGTAAAACCTCAGTGTAGGCCAGGCAACCTTCACCAGACACACTCAGCTCAGACTGAAAGGATCTGGCTGCATGAAGCCCATAATCATCATCACTGACAGCAGACCTGCCCAAGTCCAGCCAAAATGCTTTAGAATCTGGATCATTGCACGTACCTAAGTGAATACAGATTAACATGTCAAGTGCACGTAAAAAAGGAAAACAGGTGTTATATTTTTTTTCATCACAAATATAGATTTCATTATATTTTGACACAATCGAAATAATGGCAATCCATAAACTGCCTTAAGTCGCTTTAAGTACTCGGTCGGTATTGGATCATAAAGATAGATACAGATATTAAATAGAGTATAATTCTCAAAACTAAGTATATTATTATTTCTAATATTTTCACTATCCTTTGTTTTTTCTTCTTTTACACAGATATTGAAACAACTTTTGCGTTTCCATTTTAATTGTGATGACAAATTTTCACCTGGAAAGCATCACTTGGGATCGTTCTAAAGAAGGATGGATACTTTTGACGGTCACTCAGGCAGGAACATGTGGCAAAATAACTCACCTGTGAAAGATACAGACTGTATATTGGGGAGCTATCCACGTAGAGATATCTTAACTTTGTCATCATGACTGCATTATTTTTTTCATAAAATGGTTTTACATTTTCAATTAAATCAAATTAATCCATGAAAACTGTTACATGGTCAAGCAGAAAACTTACCATAGGTACTCTGTACAAGCCTAAGACGTTGGAGATTGCAATAGAATTTGTAGAAGATGAATCACCCACAACCCCTATGACTGGAGGATTTCCAACACATGTATCATCTACTACAATTTGATCCTCTTGACCACTGGCTAATGACAGTGCTCCCCGGAATCCAATTCCAAGTTCAAGGCAGTTATCATAAAGAGTGTATCCCAGAGTCACATTTGGTAGCAGGTTTGTTTGGGGGTGAGAGAAGACTCCAAACCTCCCTCCACCCGCTCATTGTAGTGTTGATGCATGTGTGTTCTAAGGTGCATTTAAAACCCAGGAGGGCATGGAGCTACCTGCCAGAGAGCAGCAGGTAAGCGCATGGTCCCTCCTGCTAGCCCTCAATGTCTACGTGTATTTAACCTTGAGAGACTGCGCCTTTTAGTACAGTGCGTCTTATGGTCGTGAAAATACGGTATGTGAGTGGGTTCCTAAATAAGTACCACAATTTTGCCAGCAGGTGTCAGGATTTGTAGGCTTCATTTCGGCAATTATCTCTGGGGTTCTAAAATATCTCATGACCACCTTCCATTTAAATTCTCTCCACAGCCCAGAATTAGTCACAAGATGGGCTTCACCGAATACCTCTTCCCAGGTGTCGTCTGAGATTTGAGTGCCAGTCTCAGCTTCCCACCTTGCCTTAATATTCAAAGTTGCATTTGTATTGAAACTCATAAATGCGTTATAAAAATTACTGATTAATTTTGGGGAGGAATTACTTTGAAATATTTTTAGAAATAGTTCCTCAATGGATGAGGGTTCCAAAACTTGCCTCCATTCTTTATGTTTTGTTAAAAAGCTTCTTAGCTGCAGAAATCTAAAAAAGTCAGAAGAAGGAAGCCGAAACTGACCTCTCAACTGTTTAAAGGAGCTCAGGTGCCCATTCCTCACAACAACATTTTCTGTTCTTAACAAGAGATCATTAGCTTCTTTTCCTAGTCAATGACTCATACCACATCACGAGAGAGCTACAGAATCTGTGAGATGTCGGCTTTCAGCCCAGAGGGCGTGTCTGTTTACGTGCTGTCAGGTGAGACGAGCTAAAGAGCTTTATCTGCTCTCATTTGCTGTTTTAGCTGTTTGGTGGTTGTTGAAATAGTTGTGAGCTTTAACCTGAGATTCTGGGGTTTCTGGGAAAATACATTTATATTTAAAATTCAGTTCAGGATATAATTAATCAATATTGCAAAAATATCAAGCTAAAATCACTTTGAATCAGGAAATCGATTATTGAAATCCATCCTAAATAATCACTGTTTACAATGAAAAGTGCCATTTTCATCCTTACATCTTAACAACTAAATGTACCTTAATATACAGTGCAAATACTTAAAAAAAAAACAACAACCCTAGCCTGGCTTCTTAAGAATGAACCTTTTTAATATAAACGGTGAAAGTACCTATATTTAATTACCTCCCCCTACTGTGATATGGCTAGGGGGCATTCTCATAGCTGAGGTTTCTGAGCTTAATCGGCTAGTAAAATACATTATCTAAGCTTAGATCTCACGGGAAGGGACAGACAATGCTTCCTGTGCACAAGACGCAAGGTCATAAACGCAAGACAGCCTGACAGCACTCCCGTGTGATAATGATAAGCAATAGCTTTAAATGACGAAAAGGGGTTTGTAGCTTTGTATTTCACATGGGTTACACTCATCAATGGTGATGACATAGTACCTGATGCTCTTTATTTGATGCTGCTAATGTGTCAATAAACAGAGTATTACACTGCTCAAAAAATTAAATAAACAATAATTTGAAAACAGATCAGATCTCACTGGGGGAAATTTAGGGGGAAACTTAGAAGTTGAGGCTGTCTCCCCACTGACCTTAACATTAGTCTATTGAAAGATCAAATGAGCAACACCAGAGACTTCAGTTGATAGAACAGGTGGAAACACAAAACAGTCACTAAGAGGAGCATCATGGTTAGCAGTCTCTGAACTAGGAACAACTAGGAGCACGGGGTCTAGTGGCACAGCAACAAAACAATCAGTCTCTGACCCTGTTAGCTTAGCAGTGGTTGGTCCAAAATCAAAATGCTCAGGCTGAGCATGAGAAAAACAGTCACTTTTTACTCACCAACAGGGTTTTCTCAGCATGATGGTGGTGTGAACGCCACTTCCTCCAGGAAGAGGGAGGAGGCGTATTGGGCCACAAATCCTCCGGAGGGTTGTGCTCCGAATCCTCCGGTGGGCCAGACTGAAAATCCTCTGGCACGCTGTGCTGCGGCTGCTGCTCTGGGCGAATGTGCATGACCTACAGACCCTTGCGGCAGGTTAAACCTACACGCGTTTATTTCAAATCCTTGCGGCGGATTAGACCAAAACAGTGTTTTCTCACCAGCAGAGAAGGCAGATCTTTTTAGTGGGGTGACCCCAGTGAGGAAGACCTGGTGACCTGGTGAATGGGAATCACCCTGATGGCAAGGATCGAAAGTGATCTATAGCCCAGCTTCAAACTCGGAAGTGTCTCAGAACTGGGTCTGGGACCCAGTGTGTTTTGATTAGTTATATATTTGGATTTGTTGGTTTTCATGGTTTTGATTCTCATTATTGTTTTCTGCTTATGTTATATTCTTAGTTTCTAGTCCTTAGGTTTCTGTTACCTCGCTTTCACTGTGTTCCACGTTTCATGTTCCATGTTCTCATTCCCTCGCCACTCCCTGGTGTATTTAAGCCCTGTGTTTTCAACTGTCCATTGTCGCGTCATTACCCTTTCTGTGCTGTGTGTTTCCTCTGAGCTCCTAGTTTCCGTTGTTACTCGACAACTCCTCTACTCTCTACTACTTCTCGTTCCTAGTTTTCTAATTTCCAGTCATGTTTTCTTTCGTGTATTTTGTATTCAAGTTTTTTATAGGGCAATAAAAGCTGCCTCCTTTAGTTCATCCCTACGTGTCGTAAGTCCTGCCCTGCATTTGGGTCCTACATCCTGCCTGCCATAAAGCCAAAAAGCTGGAGGGTCAGGTGAAACTAGATCTTCAACTTTAAGCCACAAGCCACCCAGCACAAGAGGAACAGAAGATAAGGGAGTCATTCTGTGGGTATGAGGTAGCATATTTGATTTCAGGTAAGGGGAGATAATTAAACTGAAGGTATGTAGTTGTCCCTTTACATAGAGCACCATCCAACCAACCATCCAATGTTTGTCAGAAGCCAGCATGGTGCGCAACAGTCAGCATAGAAAACAAGACCTTCCTCTCCCCAGTCACTTGCTTAAGTTCATCCATGGGGATTCTGAACCATTCACTGGCAAACACTGGTGAGTTTGCCAATGGAGACCTAAATTATTCAGAAAAGGCTTGGGGAAAAGAGTTGTCTTAATATGAAACCCAAATTGAGTTCTTTGGTATCAACTTGAACCGCTTTGAGAAGAGAAATGCTGAGTATGACCCAAAGGACACCACCCCCACATTCAAGCATGGCTCTGAAAACATATTTTGGGCTGTTTTTCTGCTCAGAAAGATATGATGCATGGGTGCATCTGGTTACTCTAGAGGGTTAAGATCATGAAATGTCTTAGCCACTCTTCAGACCTAAGTAACACAGAAAATCTGTGGAGGGCTCTGAAAACTTTGAACCTAAAGGATTTAGAGAATTCCTGTAAAGAGAAGTAGGGCAAAATCCCTCATGACATGTGTGCAAACCTGGTGACTGACTACAATAAACATTGTACTACAGTGATTGCCAACAAATGTTTTTCCATCAAGCCCTCGTTCATGGGGATCAAATAGTCCTTTTTGTCCTTTTACTTAGTGTCATAGGGCAGCACGGTGGCACGGTAGTTAGCACTGTTGCCGCACAGCAAGAAGGTCCTGAATCTTTCTGTGTGGAGTTTGCATGTTCTCCCCGTGTTTGCATGGGTTCTCTCTGGGTACTCCGGCTTCCTCCCACCGTCCAAAGACATGCAGCTTGTGGGGATAGGTTAATTGGATAATCCAAATTGCCACTAGGTGTGAATGTGAGTGTGAATGGTTGTCTGTCCTTGTGTGTTAGCCCTGCGACAGACTGGCGACCTGTCCAGGGTGTACCCCGCCTCTCGCCCTATGACAGCTGGGATAGGCTCCAGCGCCCCCCGCAACCTTGAAAAGGAGAAGCGGAAGCGAATGGATGGATGGATGGACTTAATGTCATGCCAATCAATAAATTAAATCTAAAAAAAAAAATACAAATTAAAACATCCTAAAATGAAGCTCTCTGTCCCTTGAATCCTAAACAGCACTATCATAAAGCAGCTGTCTCTGCTCGCCTTTCTGTAAAAGTCCCTGCACACCACTTCTACACAACAATGTAACGTTGACAATATAAGAGAACAGTAAAGTATATGAAGTGATTTATGATTTAAATAATTTAACAAATGCTTCTTGACCATTTTGATTGTACATATTTTATTTGACGTTTCCAGTTGATTTTATAGTCTACAAAAAAATCTGGTATACTCTCTATCTCTGTTTATCATCACATTTACATCCATGCCTGTCCTAGAATTTCCAATTATCATAAATTTTGTTTTGCTTAAAATCAGTGATAATTTCTTTTATCTAACAATCATTCTAGTTGAGTCAAATTTTGTGAGGATCTCCAAAAAGTGCTGTTTATGCTCTCCATGACATAAAATGTGTTATCCAAAAATAAATTGAACTGTAATATATCTAATGCTCTACATCATTTTATACAATATCATGAGTTTTGGGCCCAATATTTACCCATGTGCACCTTCCCAACCAATGCCTTGAGGCAACCTTTTTGTGATTTGGTGCTATATAAATAAAATTGAATTGAATCAAATTGAATTGAAGTTGATAAAAGCTCTGGCTGTGTACTTTCTTTGATCAATACAATGTTTTGTGTTTATGTGTGTAGCCAGTCTCTATTATGTGAACGACGATGTCATTTTATACAAGATCGTAAGTTTTGGGCCCAATATTTACCCAAGTGGCCTTCACAACCAGTGCTCAAACATTTTGATGAATGTTTACCCATCTTCATAATTTGTTGCTTGTTATTTAAATAACTATTCACCTCTCTAATGGCATTTCCAATTTATTAAATAATATCTGGCCAATTGCATCAAAAGCTTTTTTCAAGTTTCAAGTTTCAATGTATTATTGTAGGGTCTGCCTTACAATATAAAGGCCTTGAGGCAACGTTTTTGTGATTTGGCGCTATATAAATAAAATTGAATTGAATCAAATTGAATTGAAGTTGATAAAAGCTCTGGCTGTGTACTTTCTTTGATCGATACAATGTTTTGTGTTTACGTGTGTAGCCAGTCTCTATTATGTGAACGACGATGTCCACTGTATGCAGGATGGTGAAGGTGGAACATCCCCTCTGATGTATTTTTAATAAATTAAGTCAAAGCTTATGAGAATATAGAAATTTCTTGGAAGATGCAATAAACACAAGTCAGTATATGTTTATAGGAACAATATTTAATTTCAATTTGTTCTATTTTTCAACTGTATCATGAAAAACAATTAAGGTAGAAT
>NW_024582577.1:1070251-1071339 GCF_018398535.1 Haplochromis burtoni
TTCTCAACTTTAGTGCTTCCATCAGGGAGCCACAACCAGTTCATCACATCATAAATTGGCAATGCATCACCATTCTCATCAAATGACACTTGATCTCCAAACGGAGTGGTGAAGTTTACCCATCTTAAGTAATAAACCAGCTGTTAAAAAGGGATGCATAACAAGTAAATTACTTACTCAGCTGTAACTTTCCAGCTGCCAGCCACACATACACAACAACGACAACAACTTCAGTCAGGACCCAGTACAGACTTAAATGCAATGGAGGCGTGATGAGCTGCTGCAACTCTGGTGTGTCAGCCTCCCTGCAGTGGCGCCACAAATCATGCCCCGCCACATACCCCCATGGCTTGACTGAGGCTGGGGAGCCATCCAGCTGACCCCTCCTACCACACACACATACTCGCACGAGTAGGTGAGGAAATCAATCACAACCGGTGGCGTCCCCAGCCCATGCCCCAGCGATATGGATGTTTGAATCTGTGGGCTCACTGTGGGGCATGCGGTGTGGTGCAGCAGGTGTGGACCAAACTCACCCTGGGGACCAGCATGCTGCCAGAACAGATCAGACACCAGCCACTCACATGCGGTCGAGGGACGTCAGTAAGTGCAGTGGTGGTAGTGGTAAGGACCCGATCTAAGCTGCCAGACTCTCTATCAACTGCATCCGGCAGTGGGATCTGTCCTACAGCTGTTTCAACTGCCGGTGAAACACCACTACCTGCTCCCTCTGTGTAGCCGGGAGCTTGGCCACCACAACCTGGCTGGCCCGGTCGCGGTTCCACCATGCCCCAATACTGGGTTTTGATACCACTGTTGCATAGCGGATCTCCAAAAAGTGCTGTTTTTGCTCTCCATGACATAAAACGTGTTATCCAAAAATAAATTGAACTGTAATATATCTAATGCTCTACATCATTTTATACAACATCGTGAGTTTTGGGCCCAATATTTACCCATGTGCACCTTCCCAACCAATGCCTTGAGGCAACCTTTTTGTGATTTGGCGCTATATAAATAAAATTGAATTGAATCAAATTGAATTGAAGTTGATAAAAGCTCTGGCTGTGTACTTTCTTTGATCGATA
>NW_024582577.1:1072504-1078631 GCF_018398535.1 Haplochromis burtoni
TCTGTGTCTTTGTCCCAGGGCAAAACCTCAGTGTAGGCCAGGCAACTTTCACTTAACAGACTCAGCTCAGATTGAAATGATCTTGCTGCGTGAAGTCCATAATCATCGTCACTGACAAGCAGACCAACCCAAGTCCAACTGAAATGCTTCAGAATCTGAATCATAGCACGTACCTAAGTGTAAGTGCATAGACAAGAACAATTTTCCACATGATTATTACACCTTTATGGTGGCAAATTAGCTTTGTTCATAACAAAGTAAAACTGGAACTGAAAAAACATTTTAGTATCATTGTATGCATATTGTTGCAAAGTAGGCAATTTCTTTAACCAAAACATCTTTGTCGACAACAAAAACAATTGTTGACAGATTTTCACCTGGAAAGCATCACTTGGGATCGTCCTAAAGAATGATGGGTATTTTTGATGGTTACTCAGGCAGGAACATGTGGCAAAATAACTCACCTGAAAGATACAGACTACAGATTGTACCGATATTGATGTAGAGATGTCTTAACTTTGTCATTTTACTTCAAGTGTCTTTAAATTTGCAATTAAATTAAAATAATCCAAGAAAACTATTACATGGTTGAGCAGAAAACTTACCATAGGTACTCTGTACAAACCTAAGACGTTGGAAATGGCGATAGAATTTGTAGAAGATGAATCACCCACAATCCCTATGACAGGAGGATTTCCAACACATGTACTATTTAATATAATTTTCTCTTCTTGACCACTGGCCATTGACAATGCTGCACGAAATCCAATTCCAAGTTCAAGGCAGTTATCATACAGAGTGTACCCCAGAGTCACATTTGGTAGCAGGTTTGAGTTTCTATTGATCTCATCAATAGCAAAGGCCATGGTTTGTGCGAGCTTAAATCCTAGGGCATAAACACTAAGACAAGAAAAATTTAACTGAAAAATATATTTTCATCAAGATACTTTACTGCAACATGTGGCAAAATTACTTATTATTAAAAAACATTATAAAACAATTAAGGAAACTGAATAACAACGATAAACAAGATATTTTCATGACAAGTAATATTGATGCACCAAGATACATGCATTTATCCTGAATGATAATAAATCAGAAAGTACAGTTACTACTATTACAATCTCATATTTCCTTTGCACTAATTTCCATTTCCCTTTTCCCCCCCAGCCTTACTTACCCATTGCAAGTAGGTTGTTGTGGTTTTGAAGTAAAAGACTGAATAGCAACACTTGAAAAGAAGTGGATTTGAAACAGTCCTCCTAGAACCACATCACCAGCCTTGTCCATCCCATTTAGATCAAACTGTCCCTGTAACTGACATGAGAGAGAAAACTGAGAAGAGGATATAACCAAAGAAAAGTAAGAAGATAGCAAAACAAGCAAGAGCAAACTGGTTTGTAAAGAAGAGGCCATAACAGCTTTCTGATTTCCTGAGCTCAGTCATTAGGTTTTATTTCAATGCCTTTCCTTTGTCTTTTATTGATATTTTGTGTTGTTTAATCTTGCACACCACCCATTAAGGAAGAAGGATAAGTGTGGGCGGGGCCTAAAAGACTTGAAATTGTTTTTGTATTTTTGTATCCATATGCAGTTAAGTACTACTAGGAGTCAATTAGCTATCACCCCCCTCCCCCCCAAAAAAACAAAACAAAAACAAAACACACACACACACACACACTTAAGGATTGACATCATAAAATTTTTCTTTGTGTTTTATTATTTATTTATTTTTATTCATTATTTCATTTATCGAGTGACATAAAGCAAGAATGAAGACCACAACATTTACAGTCTTATTTCATACATAGCAAGGTTCATGCTCAAAAACTCCATATTAAAAACTTCAAGTCCAAATATGAGTTGAAACAGAAAATAAAACCATTTAGAGTGTCGAAAAAATTTAGTTTCTTTTTAAGAAGCTGAGTGTAAAGGGCAAGAGGAGACTGGAAAAGTTAGTGGATGGGGAAGACTATCCTGATGGATGTCAAAGGGATGGTTGATTTCAGAAGGACAACCTTCTAGGTAGAACAGGGGAGAGGAATCCCTTTGAAAGTTGAGCAGATGTTCAGTAGTAGTGATGAAAAGCCATTTGAAGCTAAACCAGATACACTCAGGCAGCCAAGGTGCTGAGTGCGACAGAGACCGTCAATGGCAAGGCAGGGCACATGGCTACAGATAAAGTGGTCTAGCAGAGGACCAGCAATGAGGATGAACCCTTCTGGTGGCTGATTTTTAAGCTCTGGAGGCAACACTTGTGGCCAGTGGAGAGAGCAGTGTTTCAGGTGGTCAAGTAGTAGAAAGGCTCACAGCAAAATAGAGTAGGTAAGTGGCCTGATGTGAAGGCAGAGTTACATATAGGTGATGGATGGGTCCATTCACGTGGTTAAACTTGTGGCAAGCAGAGAAGGCATATGTTCTCATGGGGGTAACCCCAGTGAGATCAACCTGGTGGCCAACAGTAAATTGGAATCACTCTAGTGGCCAGGATGGAAAGTGAAGCCAATTGTTCTGTAGCCCAGCTTCAAACCTGGAAGATTAAACAAGGCTGAGAAGTGGCCAGACCGCTGAGGTCAAATACAAAGTACAAAGATTTTTCCAGGCAGCTCAGGTTCTAATGTTGGAAAGGATGTCAGGATATAAGACTGCGGGAACACAACCTGAGCCTGAAATATTATTCGAGATTATCTTGGGGCCAGCTCAGGCATAGAAACTTAGGCTATAAGGACAACCTCAAACAAAGAAGGCCCAAATTTAGCCAGTACACAAAAGACACAAGACATAGTTTCAATGAATTGGTAGCAGGGAAACTGCCACAGGGAAGACAGCAGAAAGGGGGGATTCGCACAGGAGTAAGCTAATCATCACACAGTAAAACAGTTGTCTGTGGAAGACTGGGGACTCCCATCGTTTTAAAGCATATTTCTATTATGAGTTAAAAGTGCAATAGAAATACATTTGACTTATGAAACATGAAACTCTGACAGAGTTCCTGGAGTAGCCAGCACAGGATCGGGACACCCAGTCACAGGAGAGGGTAGCTTGTGTACCAGAAAAAAAAACTCAGGATACACAATCTCAGGGCTAGCTAGCTTAAACGTATATTAAACGTACATTCTCAGTTTTGGGTACCTGCCACAGAGAAAACATGGAGCAGCTCAGCAATGTGTCAAAAAAGGACAGCAATGCTTCCACTAAATGCCACCACGAAATTCTACCACCCCCCACATTCAACCATAGCTGTGGAAACATAAATTGGGGGTGTTTTTCTGATAAGAAGATATGGTGTGTAGACACATTGGTTGAGTCTAGAGGGTTAAGGTCATGAAGTGTCTTAGCCACTCTCCAGAATAAGTTCTAGAGAAAATGTGGAGAAAGCTGAAACCTCTGAACCTAGATGAGTGAGGCAAAATCCCTCATGACATGTGTGCAAACCTGGTGACTGACTACATTGTACTACTGTGATTGCCAACAAGGGTTTTTTTCCACCAAGACCTAAGCCATGGGGATCAAATACCTTTTTCACTCAGTGACATGCAAATCAATGTATGACTTTTAAGTAATGTGTTTTCTGGATTGTAAGTTTGCTCACTTTATTTGGAAGAGAGCAAACTTACAAATTCAGTAGTGATTCAAATAAGTATTTCCCCCAAAGTATATAAACTCTGTAGTATATCCTGAGTCTTCCCTGGGGCCTCTTTCTGAACATGCCTTTAACACCTCACCAAGGAGGCATCCTATTCAGATTCCTAAACCAATCAAACTGGCTCATTTCGATGTGGGTGAGAAGTAGCTCTAGGCTGAGTCCCTCTTGAATGACTATAATCCTCACCCAATCTCTAAAGGACAGCACAGCCCCCCTTTGGAGGAGACTCTTTTTCACCATTTGTATCTGCAGTCTCATTCTTTTGGTCAGGTAAGGGTCACAGCATAGATTGACTTGCAAAATCAACAGGTTTGCTGTCTTTCTCCACTCTCTTCATCACCAATGGAGTGTCACCATAGCTGCAGACATGACCCCAATCTGCCTATCACTAGTGATAGACAGGGTGAGTCCACACTCTTGAACAAGACCCCAAGATATTAACCCTTTAAGACCTACCATAGAACTAAGTCCGCCAGAGCTTATGTTATATTTTTACATGCTGTAGTGCCATTGTTGGGAGCATTTCAAGTTGATATACATCAATACAACCATTATAGCCCAAATTTTAATAATATGTCTGCATTAAGTGCATAATAATTACATAAATTGCAAAAAAGTGCAATAAACTACAAAAAAATTGAAAATCGTTTTTGTTTTTTCAACATATATTTCTAGTTAGAGAAATTTAAGAGGCTTATCCCTCAAAACTTTAAATACAAAAATGTTGCACAAAATAGTTTCCCACCACAGGAAATTTATTTTGAGTGTCTTCATAGTTTTATTTTTGAAATACACCAATTTTCATATACTGCAGGAAAAATGAAAAAAAATATTAGAGTGCAAATTTGCAAAATAACAGCATATGCATCAAAATAAACTATTTCCAGCAGTGCAATATGAGTCCTAAGCATCCCAGAAATGACACAGAAAGTCATAAAGTCAAAGATAACTTTTAAAAACACCAGTATAGGCTCATGAGGCCCTGATGGTAAAAAACTACATTTCTGCAAAATGACGTCACTTCCGGTTTCGGGCAGGTCATGGCGGACATGCGATAGTTCACGCTGATGGACATAGGAAGTGTTATGAACAGCTGATCGGATCGGCAAAGCGTGTTTCTGGAATATTATGTTTTTGTTGCTGCAAGTGCTTTTTATTCAGTTTTTGCAAAGCTATATGTGGAAGGAAACTGTGACTTAGGACAAGCTGATGGCATAAGATGTAAGTACAACTCCTCTGGTTTCATATGCAAAAAAAATTATTGCGCTAGCTTACGTGGTTGCAGTGCTACCAGAATTTAAAAATAGTTACGCAAAATGGAGCGTGTCCGCTCCAACCGGCTTTAAAGAGTTAAACTCCTCCACTTTTGGCAGCAACTCGTCCCTTACTTAGATTGGGCACTTCAGGGTTTGTCAGCTGAAAACCATTGCCTCTAACTTGGAGTAGTTGATTCTCATTCCTTCCACTTCAAATTTTGTTGCAATGCTGACAACCACCCCAGTATGAGCTGAGACCACAACCTAATGAGGCCAACAGAACTACCTCAACTGCAGAAAGTAGAAACAAAAGCCTGAAATGACCAAAGCAAGAACCTTCTTCGGGTGACAAAGGACCCGACACACACAGCATTACAAGTTAAATGATGCAAATGTTTACAATATTCACGCAGAGGGGACTCTGTGGGAAAACCATTGCTCAAAAATTTTGATAATTGAACATTGGTTTGATTCATAAGTTGTCACTTGTTTATTAAAAAACTCTTTACCCAGTCCAATGCCACGTCTCTAAGCGCATACCTTTCCAGTTTATCAAAAACTATCTGTTCAAATGTGTCAAAAATTTTCTTCCTGTTAATTTTTTTGTGTTTATGTGTGTGCCCGCTCTCTCTTTATTTACATAAAATGCAATTAGGTGAAAAACGATATCCACTTTATTCAAGCTGGTGAAGGGGGAAGATCCATGTCCTATGTATTTTTAATGGATTCATTCAAAGTTCATGAGGATGCAAAAATTGTTTGGATGATGTAATTGAACACTAATCAATTAAGATTCATAGGAACAAATTTTTTTTAAAAATTAAATAAACAAAAAAATCTGTATGTTTAAATTCGGGTTAAATTTCACGAATAAACATCAACGAGTAGGTAATTACATATTAAGAGTAAGATTAGTGTGTAATTTAGCTGCATCTTAAAAAATAAATGAAAAGTAGAATGAATCACAATATTTGTACATTTGCAATCATGTGACACCAGCGCCAAGATTTGAAAGAAATATAAAATTAATTTAAATACACATTTTTTTTTCTGTCTGGAGAAAAACTGAAAAGAGAAAAGTTTCTCTCTCCATTCTTTTGAAAATAGTGAACTGTTTATGACTCAACGCCACGACCCATAACAGCTTTCTTTGTGTTCAACTCTGGTCTCAACAGGATTATGTAACATTTGGGTCCAAACAGTGTGATCAAAAGTCCAAAACCTG
>NW_024582578.1:0-20353 GCF_018398535.1 Haplochromis burtoni
CCTGGAGCCTGGGGCTCGCTCGGGCCACTTCGGAGGTGGGGTGCCCCCGGCCTCTCGGCCTGGGGCTCGGTCACTCAGGCACGGCTGGCTGCCGGCGGAGCTCACGGGCCGTCACTGCAACTCCCCCTGGCTTCTGCTCCGCGGCTGCTGAGTGAGCCCTCATCTGGGACTCTCCTCAGCTCTTTCTGGGACAGTGGCGCGGCTGCCCCTCTGTTGGTCTTCCTTGGTCTCTTGTGTTCTGGGGGCCTCTGGATGTCTGGAGTTTTGATCTCCTCCATACCTGCTTCATGCCCTGGAGGACGGGGCTGTGGCCCCCCCACACCCTCTAGCAGATCATTACATGAAGGAACCTTTTAAAAAACAAAAAACAAGCGCGTCCATGCTCACAGGTGTACACACGGGTGATCACACCCACAAACTACACCCTTTTTGGCTCCTACCTCAAAGCACACTGTGTTCTGTTGATCTTATGTGCTGCACAATAATGTTTAATATTTAGTATTTACTGTCATATTCCCATATACAGTGGGGCAAAAAAGTATTTAGTCAGCCACCGATTGTGCAAGTTCCCCCACCTAAAATGATGACAGAGGTCAGTAATTTGCACCAGAGGTACACTTCAACTGTGAGAGACAGAATGTGAAAAAAAATCCATGAATCCACATGGTAGGATTTGTAAAGAATTTATTCGTAAATCAGGGTGGAAAATAAGTATTTGGTCACCTCAAACAAGGAAAATCTCTGGCTCTCACAGACCTGTAACGTCTTCTGTAAGAAGCTTTTCTGTCCCCCACTCGTTACCTGTATGAATGGCACCTGTTTGAACTCATCATCTGTATAAAAGACACCTGTCCACAGCCTCAAACAGTCAGACTCCAAACTCCGCCATGGCCAAGACCAAAGAGCTTTCGAAGGACACCAGGAAAAGTATTGTAGACCTGCACCAGACTGGGAAGAGTGAATCTACAATAGGCAAGCAGCTTGGTGTGAAAAAATCAACTGTGGGAGCAATCATCAGAAAATGGAAGACATACAAGACCACTGATAATCTCCCTCGATCTGGGGCTCCACGCAAGATCTCATCCCGTGGGGTCAAAATGATCATGAGAACGGTGAGCAAAGATCCCAGAACCACACGGGGGGACCTGGTGAATGACCTGCAGAGAGCTGGGACCAAAGTAACAAAGGTCACCATCAGTAACACACTACAACGGCAGGGAATCAAATCCCGCAGTGCCAGACGTGTTCCGCTGCTGAAGCCAGTGCATGTCCAGGCCCGTCTGAAGTTTGCCAGAGAGCACATGGATGATACAGCAGAGGATTGGGAGAATGTCATGTGGTCAGATGAAACCAAAGTAGAACTTTTTGGTATAAACTCAACTCGTCGTGTTTGGAGGAAGAAGAATACTGAGTTGCATCCCAAGAACACCATACCTACTGTGAAGCATGGGGGTGGAAACATCATGCTATGGGGCTGTTTTTCTGCCAAGGGGACAGGACGACTGATCCGTGTTAAGGACAGAATGAATGGGGCCATGTATCGTGAGATTTTGAGCCAAAACCTCCTTCCATCAGTGAGAACTTTGAAGATGAAACGAGGCTGGGTCTTCCAACATGACAATGATCCAAAACACACCGCCCGGGCAACAAAGGAGTGGCTCCGTAAGAAGCATTTGAAAGTCCTGGAGTGGCCTAGCCAGTCTCCAGACCTCAACCCCATAGAAAATCTGTGGCGGGAGTTGAAAGTCCGTGTTGCTTGGCGACAGCCCCAAAACATCACTGCTCTCGAGAAGATCTGCATGGAGGAATGGGCCAAAATACCAGCTACTGTGTGTGCAAACCTGGTAAAGACCTATAGTAAACGTTTGACCTCTGTTATTGCCAACAAAGGTTATGTTACAAAGTATTGAGTTGTATTTTTGTTATTGACCAAATACTTATTTTCCACCCTGATTTACGAATAAATTCTTTACAAATCCTACCATGTGGATTCATGGATTTTTTTTTTCACATTCTGTCTCTCACAGTTGAAGTGTACCTCTGGTGCAAATTACTGACCTCTGTCATCATTAAGATGGGGCGAACTGCAGAATCAGAATGGGGTTTATTGCCAGATGTTGAGGTTTACAACATTAGGAAATTGCTGCGGTGCTTCAGTGCAAACAATAAGAATTAAAGTGCTATGTAGAAAGAAAGATATGTGATGATTACATGAGTATATACATGAGAATAAGAATTATGAGTGCTACGTAGAAAGATATATACATGAGTGCAGGTGGTGATCAGTGCCAAACATGAAATGATGCAGTGACACAGCGTAGGGTCATGTGTTAGTGGCGGGGACAGTCATGGTGGTTATTGTTAGGTGGGGGAACTTGCACAATCGGTGGCTGACTAAATACTTTTTTGCCCCACTGTATCATTGTGATGTTGTTTATTCTATTACTCTTGTTCTCTTCTGCTTGTTTTCTTTTTTCTTTCTCAGCAGGTGACCCAGGTGATTGATATATGCATTTTTTTTCTTTTTTCTTCTTTTTTTTCTTTTTCTGCTCATTCTGTTGGTTTTTGGTTTTTGCCCTTCTCCCCCGTCCCTCTTCTCAGCTGTTTCTCTTTCCCTCTTTCTTTCTCCCCTTCTTTCCCCCAGTCAAGTCTGTCCCTATTCAGTAAGTGAAAATAAAATAAACAATAAAAGGTGAATCAAATGGACCATTACGGCAAGGCTGGGATGGTCATTTGGTAAAGTAAATCCGTTGGGCATCTTTCTTTGCCTTTAGACAACAATTCTGATGGCAAAAGAGCCAAACGGGACAGGCCAAAAAAAAAAAAAAAAAAGGAAAAATCATAAAGCCTTTGAATGAAAATAAACACTGTTGTGACAGTGATGTACACTGTTCTGATGGTATATATGATCAATCTATCAATCGTTTGTTGTAAGATTCAGATAATTATTTTTTAAAAGCTAGACATTTTAAATGAGAATAAGAAAGAAAAGTATTTCTTTGTGCCCCCCTTTCCCTGTTAATGCCCTACATGGACCCCTGGCAACACTTTGCTAGACCCGCCCCTGCACAGTTACCAGCTGTCAGCTACATAGAAAAGGATCCTGGTGTTATTTGTCTCTCAGAAACAGTTCATAACTTCCCTTCAACTCATTCATGTCACCTAAAAGGTAAACCTGTTTCTCCATCACAGCTCTGATGATTCAGTAAGGACATCTCCTGGTTTCATCTTCATGTTTCCCTCTCACCACATAACCAAACCGACATCATGACCAGCAGCTTTACAGCTGTGGCTCCAGCAAACATCAGCTGATACTAGAAATTAATATTAAATAAATTCTAACAACAGCTGATCAAGCTTAAACGTGCTGCTGTTGTTTAGCGCGACATCCGCTGGTTTCCTCTTTCTGGCGCAAAGTGGGCGATAAACAAACAAGAGAGAAAAGCCGATAAGCTGATCACTGATCAGTTTTATGATTGAAGTAGAAACAGGAGAGGAGAGAATGAGAGGAGAAGAGGCAGCTGTGCAGCATAAACACAGAATAACTCCAGCTTTGTGTCTTTTTCATTGTAGCTGAAGTCCGGGACAAACTGTTCCTTTTCACCTCAATACGAAACGCGTAATATTTTCTCTGAATACGAGACGATTCGTTTTTTACGGGACGGTTGGCAACTCTAATAATTAACCTTATGAACAAAATAAAGTTCAACATCAGTAACATAGCACCCACCCAGCTGTATAGAAACTCCGTCATGCTAGCTAGCACGCAGTACGAAAAAGTCAGCATAACGAAAATAAACTCCACCTAAACTTGGTTCATATCTGACCCAGAGACTGCAGGTCATAACTTCTTACCTGAAGTTCAGTTCACCTGACACTCGGACCGGCGGCCGCTTCGGGTCTCTCCTCTTGCCTCCCTTTTCCTTCATCCACCTGCTGGCCTCCACCACTTGCTAATGTTATTGAATCTGTGGAAGCTCCGCGATAGCCACCACACGAAGTAACGAATAACGAGCCTATCTAAATCCCAGTAACGAGTAACGCATTCCTGGTTTTGGCATAATAACTAGTTACCGTGCTCGTTACCACAATAATAACGTAGTTACTGTAACGCGTTACTTAATAACGCGTTAGTCCCAACACTGTTAAGGACAAGCTGGACTTTATTATAAAATAAAAACCAACATGGGTGATGTCATGAGGGATACTCCCATCTTTTATATACAGTCTATAATGTTCTTTCTTTAAGTTTCTTCTTCACTGAAATAACAGTAAAGTTTAAAAAAATAAAATAAAACAAAGTATGTAATTCGTTTAAAAAGATGCTGTTTATCGCATTATGGCTGAAAAAACTACAACTAGAATGCTCCAGCTCTGCGCAGCCTCAGTAGCATCTTTGAAGAAGGCAGCAGGCAGGATGCTCCGGTGTGGGTTTGCCCTGCTTTGACGTCTTCTGCACGCTGTCCTGGTAGAGAGAGGGTGGAGGTGTTTCATAGAGGAGAGCCCTGCCGCCCTCTGAAGGCTTTATTACTGCACCGCATCACACAGAGAAAAAAATATTAATACATTATATAGAATTAATTAAAAATGATAAACAGAAAGAATTTTATAGGAAAAAATGAATAAAGACAAAAATAATGTCAGAAAGGGAAATAAGTGTCCATTTAAAAAAGAGATACCTCTAAATTATTAATAATAAATGCTTGAACTCTGAATACCATATGTCATAATGGTAATATAAATTAGAATTAAAAATTTCACATATTAATAATGTGTAAAAAGAATGAAAATAAATAAAATGTCTGTAAATAATAATCAAAGGTCTGTAAAATACTGTTAAATAATCCCAAAACATTTTTAAATTAATACAATTTACCAAAATAAATAAATAAATATCTGAATAATTTAAAAAACATAATTTCATAGTTTTGAGGCAAAAACAAAAAAACCCAAACTGATTAACTGATGATTAATGTTGTATGAAAAGTTATTTTTAATAATTACATGTGGAGTGCATGTGCATAAAAAATGTATGAAAATACATAAAATGTGTAAAAAACATTAAAAAAAATTCCTGCAAAGTAGAAATGAAGTAGAGGTCATTTATTTTCCAGCTGCCTCGCTTTGAATTCCCGCCTTTGGAGCCGTTTTTCTTTCTTTGAACTCATCATGATAACAAGCGCTGATATGTCAGTGCAGCTAATCTCAGGCTTTAATCCCAGTAACACATCGCCTCCGTGCTGCATCACCTGCTCCTCCTCGGTCTGATCTCTATTCGATCGATCTGTGTCGGCTCTTCCTTAGTTGATCACTTCATTCACTGACACCTCGACTTCTGTGAGGTAGCTGATGCGTGGCTGACCTCAGCAGACCTGTGCGAGAGTTCAGTTCATCTGTTTTCAACTTTTTGAATTCTTCTTTGCTCATTTTAATGTTTTTACTGCATTTAAACTTCTTAAACTTGGATTAGAGATGCGTTTTAATTCATAGACAAACAATATATTAACAACTTGAACATACTGATAAGATGCCTTTGTTTTTTCCCACCTTTTATTATTGCACTGCTGTAAAGAGCGCACCAGGACTTTTAACCTGTAAATGGAGCTTATGTAGGTGAGAGCGGTGTGTCATGTATCATTCTGGTGTTTATCATTTTAATGACCACAAATTTACTGTGGTTCCTCCACAACAATAAGTTAACACAACAAAACACACCTGTCAGCTTTTCTTGTCTTCTGAAACTGGAATGAAATGTTCCCGTCTTTAAGGCATCATTGGTCAGCTTCTGTTTTAACTGTGTAAAATATATCAAAAGACTTGAAGAGTATAAAATGCTAAAAAGCTTTAAAGGTGGGGTGGGTTTTGATTATCGATTTATCGATTAAAATCGATTCTAACTTGGATAACGTGATATCGATTCATTAAAATCATGAATCGATTTTTTAATATAAATTTATTTTGCCCGAAATGCCAGAATCTCGGGTTAAACCTCACAAAATTTAAACCACCAAACAACTAAAACAGTAAATGAGAGCAGTAACACAGATTCTTCACAAAGATGTAAACACAAAGCGCGGACCCGCCGACGCATCAGAATCAGTGAGATGTCGCCTTTCTCACCCAATGGCACGGACACGGTCGGGGCTGAAAGCCGACAGCTCGCTGATTCTGGTGTTTCGGCGAGTCCGCGCTTTGTGTTTACGTCCTTTTTGCGCTGATTCAGAAGCTGCAGGTTTTATCTCTCTCCAAACAATATTGACTGAACCAGCAGCAAAAGAAGATCCAAACTACGCTTCACATAAACATCGCCATGAATTCCCTCTTAGTTTTGCTGTTTTGCTTCCACCACATAAAATCACACTTCATGCACAGCTCTCTCTCTCTCTCTCTCTTTCTCAGTGTACTTCAAGAACAGTTTCCCCTCTAAAAATGTGTTTTCTGCTTGCTTGTTACGCACAAGTCTACCGCTGTTTACAGCGCTGTCGGCCTCTGTTTTTTTCCTTTTACTTACTTCTGAAAAGAAAGCCTCATTTCTGCCGTTCAATAAACTACTGAACAAATGTTAACTTTTTTAAATTATGCGCAATTGCAAAACGCTTAGCTGTGTCTCTAATAAAACCTCTGTAACTTTGCTCTCAGCAGCATCAGGTAATGTTCATATGTTGAGTTATAAAAACCCAGGCCAGGAAAATCTCCTTCATGTTTTTCTGTGTTTTATCTTCAGCTACTTTGACACAAAGGAATCTGCTGTGACGTTCACACCTTTGATAAAGTCTCGCAAGTGTCAGCTTTCTTTTTATAGATACAAAAATATGGAAATGTACTGATGCATGATCTGAATTATAATATTTCAGACTGTCTGAGGCAAAATTTCCCCAATTCAAATCGAATCGAATCGTGGATCAAATCGATTCTAGAAATCAGTGACGATACCCAGCCCTACTTTAAAGACCGCCCAGATGGCGTGTTTTACTTAACACATTCATGAGCATCTCAGTAAGAAGCTGAGCAATGCTTCGACTTCCTGTTGCAGACAGTTCATGCGGACATCCACACGGCCACCGGGAGCTGCGAAGGTGGTGCGGGAGATCCAGAGGGATCACAAGGACCAGAGGATCGGCGTGTCGGTGGAGCGTGATGAAGACACCAGCTGGCTAACTACACCTTTGTTGTAAAGGCTAATAGTTTATAGTCTGTATATAAAAGATATAAGGAGCCGACCTTCAGTTTAAACTTCATTCTGATTGAAAAACTTTTAAAAGGAAACACTGGAGATGAATTAATTGTGACGTAGAAATCAGAAAGTTTATTTACAGAAACAGTTTCATGAAGGTAAAAAACTTGATCAAACATGGCAGATATTTACAGAAACCTCTGCTGACTCATCCTGTGGCGTTTGCTCCTCAGTACACTTTGGCCCTGCGGAAGAAGACGTAAAGTATGAACTTTAGTATTTAAAGAAACGACTAAGATTAGTACCGACCCAAAAAGCTCACACGAGGACGCCGTCACCTGGAGAAGGCAGATATGGAGATGAGCCCGAGCAGGAACTCGAGGCCGTAGAAGCAGAGCAGCACGGCGTTGAGCAGGAACTCGAGGCGCAGGATGAAGGTCTGCAGCAGAAGGTAGTACACGGCGAGCGCGGTGCAGGGAAGCAGGACAAAGAGCGACACACAGGAAGCCAGAGAGCGCTCGCACAGGTTTCCCTTCCAGCCTGGATGGAGACGCAGTTTGACACTCAGTTTGTGACGTGCATGTTGTGTGTGTGTGTACGACATGTTCTTGTGAAGCACTTTGTTTTCAGACACATAAATGTCTGAGGCGACTGTTGTTGTGATTTGGCGCTATATAAATAAAATTGAATTGAATTAAGTAGGAGATGGTAGGAGCAGCAGAGCATGAACTCAAGACAGATAAAAATCATCTTATCTGACTTCTTAAAGGACATGAAAGACCGTTCCTGTTATGAATAAAGATTTATTCAAAATGAGACGTGACTTTGCTCACCATAAAAGATCCGCAGAATCTCAAGAGCGAGGAAAAGCAGCAGCAACACAACGTCCAGAACCAGGTTATCTGACGGGTACGGCAACAAAACTCCTGCAGAGAGCAGACATCAGAACGCCATCAACATCAATATGACCCCATCATCATCAGCCTCTCCATCTAACAAACACCATCATCTTCATCACCATCATAATCCTCTCCTCCGGTTTAAACTGTGGAGGCTGTTAATTGGAATTAACCTGTTTAGATAAAGTTCCACAGCTACAGTGGACCCACGTATGACTTCTTAACAAAGTGAATTTCAGGCTGCAGCTGAACAAAAGCAGGATATTAAGCTTTTTTAATGTAAAAATAAAATCTTAAGTTAAATGTGTCTCGATCTTAAAAAATAAAAGCACTTTGGACTGAGTTCAGACTTTTGTGGGTTAGGTGTACATCAGCAGACCTCCTGAAGGACCCAGATTTCGTGGTTTATTACACGCCGGGCTACAACTGTGCACTTTCTGAGCTTGGAAGCTTCGACGGTAAATCAAGTGCACCTCAAACTCAGTCCCAGTTCAGCTCGAGCTCACAGCGGTCGGTCAAAAAACCTAATTCTCTGTCTTATGTAATCGTCTGTGTGAACGGCACCATTTCTCAAACTCTGTCTCTGATTTCTGCGCTGCAGGAGAAAGAGGAGGTAGAGGAGGATGCTCTCACACACCTTTATAGATGAACATGAGGACCTCGGCCAGGTAGAAGGCAGCAAAGTACCAGCTGTTCAGGTAGAACAGAACCTGCAGAGGAGCGGACGAGAGCTAATGAAGAGGAGGTCAAGGAGAAACAACAGCAGACACAAAGTCACATGACCTGCAGCTCTGCGTTAGAGTCAGGTGAAGGATACGATTGGTTGGCTCCCTGCAGGAAAAAAAGTGGAAACAAGAAGCAGAGGAGTGAGTTACAGACCACAAACAGGACAGATCAGATTATTGATTAACCTGCTGATTGTATTGGTGATCTTGATAATATTATTAATGATATAAAATATTCCATCCCATTCGCGTCCGCTTATCCTGTTCAGGGTCGCGGGGGGCGCTGGAGCCTATCCCAGCTGTCATAGGGCGAGAGGCGGGGTACACCCTGGACAGGTCGCCAGTCTGTCGCAGGGCCAACACACAGAGACAGACAACCATTCGCACTCACATTCACTCACACATTCACACCTATGGGCAATTTGGATTAACCAATTAACCTATCCCCACAAGCTGCATGTCTTTGGACAGTGGGAGGAAGCCGGAGTACCCGGAGAGAACCCACGCAAACACGGGGAGAACATGCAAACTCCTCACAGAAAGACCCCGGCCTGATGGTGGAATTGAACTCAGGACCTTCTTGCTGTGCGGCAACAGTGCTAACCACCGTGCCACCGTGCTGCCCCTGATATAAAATATTTAAATATTTATTTAAGTGATTTTGTTGTACACACAGATTTGCAGGTGTGCTTTCTTTCTTCTGTCTCTTTTGTCATATCTTTGACATTTCTAATGTCTGTGATTACTTTTACTGCATTTAGTAATTTATTTATATTCTTGTATTATTCTATTCTTTATAAAGCAGCTTTGAGGTCCAGGGTGTCTGAACTGAGGATTGTCGTTCATGCATCTATGTCATCACTTCTGAATTATTGCAATTTTCAAATTTCTTTGTTCTCTTGTCTTAACAAAGCTCCGCGAGAACGTCTGCAGGTCGTTCACAGTGCCACTGTGAGGGTTCAGACTGAGTCACTGCTGATTCAGCTGCTTCAGAGTGCACTTCCCCTTGTGGGACTAATAAAGGTATATCATATCATATCATATCATATCATATCACTTTAAGAGTCTGGTTTTGACTTTTAGAGCTTTGCAGGGACCGGAACCTACGTACATCTGTGAATTTTAACATCCATGCACTGCCAGTAGCTTCAGGTGGTCATGTTGTCAGGCTCTGAGTGTCTGAGATCTGTGGAGTCTTTCAAAAGTCAGACTAAAACTGACATTTTTAAACTTCCCGTTTAATGTGTTATTTTGTGTTGTTTTTTTAGGCTTTAGTATCCTTTTTTCAGTGTTTTCCATGTGGCTAACTGAACTGAAGAGACTAAATAAGGAACCACAGCTGCTGTTTCTGTGTAAAAACATGTGCTGCGGTTCTTTATTAGTAACGTTAGCGTCTCTGACTCTGCTGAGGTTTGATGAGCTGACAGAAACCTGACGTGTTTGCTGCGCTGACCACGCTCAGCCTGCTCAAAAATAAATAACCATATGCAGTTTTATTCGACCAGTACACTCTCCTGTAAATTCTCCACTGACTTTAACCTATGAAATATTTCACACTTTAACCCTGCACCATCACCGATTTATCAACAACAAAAACCTCACACTCACCGGGCGCCATGTCCGCTTCGGCCCTGTTGCCGTGGATACCGTTTGATTTGGTCTACGCATGTGTGAAAAAGGCTTTTTCCCGCTTTGGTCTTTCACAGTAAAAGACCACAAGATTATTTTGGTCTAACAGTAATGCAAAATAATAATAACAGGTATACATCAAAGCATTTTAATAACAACCCAGTTTTACTCATGAAATGAAATATTTGTTTTCCTTTGCTAGATTAAATCAATAAATATATATTATATATTTAAACAATGTTTCGTAAAGCCACATTTTGATTATTTTTTTAAGTACAAAACCTAAAAATAAATGATTAATCATGATAACATTATTTATCATTCATTTTAGAAGCCCAGAGCGTTTAGAACTACGACACCCAGTACCCTCCTGCGGTTAGCCGATTGGCCAGAGTGCCGCAAGGGTTTACGTGGCACTGCTGTGACAGGCGCATGCTCAGTTTGAGTTCCGTGTGTCCCGGCAGGAAGATGGCGTCGCTCCGGATCAGGATGCAGCCGTGTCTGTTTTCAGTTTTACTCCTGAACGTTTTGTGCAGCTTCGTCTCCGCGCTGTACTTTCACATCGGAGAGACCGAGAAGAAATGCTTCATCGAGGAGATTCCGGACGAGACCATGATTATCGGTGAGAGGGGGGTGGGGGATCTGTAGGATAATGCTAGCAGCTAGTTAGCCGAGCAGCTAAAGTTTAGTGTGTCGTGTCTTCAAATGTGTGTGTACTTTTTCGAAAGAAATTAAACTTAATTAAAATAAATATTCTAAATAATAGTTCACGATAGCATGATTTATTTTTATAGGAAGGGGAAAAAATCGAAACTTTAAAGTGTGATTAAAGTTTTCATAAAGGTATTTTTCCATTAAAGAAAGCTGTTGAAATAATAATCCATCAACACTAAGTTTAAAGTGGATCCTTTGGTCCGTTGAATCCTCCTCTATGATTTAATCCAGGTTATATTAAAGGCAAGTTTATCTCAAAGTTAATCAGCCCTTCTCTGTTTGAATGAGAGAAACTACCACATGGTACACACCATCAGCCTGGCAGGAAATCTGTCCGTTCAAAAAAGCTTTTCTTTCAGCATCTTAATCTGCACAATTTTCATCAGGTTAAAGGTTAATTCGGAATCATTTCAGGTGCACCTCCTTTACTAATGCATCTGCAGATAAAGTAAAGCAGTGAACTGAGAGTTAACTTCAGATTGTGATAGTGAAGGAGTTTTCTAAAGAAAACAAAGAAAATTCTGTTGCTGTTGCATTTACTGAAACATAAAGTTTAAAACATAAAGAAAAAAGTCGACATATTCAACCGGAAGTTGATAAACTGATGTTGGTTTCAGGTCCAAACCATATTCATTCAAACTGCTCACTAATCAAGCCGTGTGTCTGTGTCTGTGCAGGTAACTATCGGACTCAGCTGTATGATAAGCAAAGGGAGGAGTACCTGCCGGCCACTCAGGGTCTTGGCATGTTCGTGGAAGTCAAAGATCCTGATGACAAGGTGAGCATAAAGTTCATGTACTTAAAGAGTCTATGTGGCGTCATGCTGTCGTGGTTAACGCTCAACTGTACAGCCACATATGCCTCATATGTGAAAGGTCCTCAGATGAAGACCAGGAGGAGACAAAAACCCAGACTCAGGAAGTCACAAGCTCAGTGTCAGTCCCAAGCCCGGATAAATGGGGGGATTTCGTCAGCAAGGGTACCTGGAACAAAATAAATCAAACGTGTGGATCCATCCTCTGTGGGGATCAGCTCAGAGTAGCTTATATATTTTGATATGTGCAGTATTTTTACGCCTGGACTGTGCTCGAGGAGCTCGGCAGGATTCACAGTAGTTCAGTTTAAAATGTTCCTCCTTCAGCTCATACTCTGAATCAAGATGTATTAGCTCCTCTGCCTTTAAGCCAACTTGTTCTGATTGGCTGCCAAAGCTTTGAGCAACAGGTGGGTGGGGCTTCCTTGCTTTGCCAGATTACAGCGATGCAGGAGAAGGAAAAAAGTGTAATAAACTGAGTTTTCAGAGCAGTCTGCAGCTTTCAGCTCTCAGGAGTTACAGTACAAATGCTGAGACTTCTGCTTGATGTGGAAGATGTTTTGTTTTTTCCCTGCAGGTGATTCTGTCTCGACAGTACGGCTCAGAAGGACGCTTCACCTTCACGTCGCACACACCTGGAGAACATCAGATCTGCCTTCACTCCAACTCCTCCAAGTTCTCGCTGTTTGCCGGCGGCATGCTGGTGAGGAGACGCTCAGACATACAAACGAGAGCTTCAGCAGTTTATTCCTTTCTGTTCTGATCCGTGATGTTCATAACCGCGGTTTGTGATTTTTGTGATGTGTTGCAGCGCGTTCACCTGGACATCCAGGTGGGCGAACACGCCAACAACTACGCTGAGATCGCTGCCAAGGACAAACTGACGGAGCTGCAGCTGAGAGTCCGACAGCTGGTGGAGCAGGTGGACCAGATCCAGAAGGAGCAGAACTACCAGCGGGTCAGTCAGAAACGCCTTGGCGCTTTTTTGTTTTTGTCAGAAACACATGAAGACCCTGAACATGAATCAGAGCTGCTCGTCTCTCAGGCTCTTTGATTTTATGTACATGCCCCAAAAAAATCAGTTTAACAGAACATTTTTACCACTTTACCGGCTGTCAGCACCAGTTTCCTGACAACATGAAGCCTGTACTCTCCACCAGACTCCATTCATTAAAACAGATGTTTTACCTCCTGATGTTCTTCTATTCCTGCCTCAGCTGGTCATTAAATTTATTATGACTTAAAGCACAAAAAGTCACCAAAGTAGAAAAGCAGGAACCCATTTTCTGTTTCTGTCAGTGGAGTCTACATTTATTTAATTCAAATTAGGGCTTTCAGTATTTTATTTGTTCCTGAGTAAATCGGTTTGGCTGAGATTAAATCATCTTGTCTTTATTTTTAGTTAGCACATACCTTAAACACTTAAAGCTGGAAGTTAATGATAGTTATATAAGAGCAGATGCTGCTGGTGCAATAAGCTGTATGTTTTACGTCCAGTGGATGCATGATCTGATTAGTCGACTAATCAAAATAATCGTTTTTGGCAGCCCTAGTTCAAATATAAGGTTTATGTTTAAACATTTAGTTATTATTATTTTTTTGCAACTGTAAATGTTCAGACACTGTGTATTGTCATAGCTGTCAAAAATGACAGCGTTAAGGTTTAACGGGCGCCCCCTGCCGTCTGTTTTTCCCTCAGTATCGTGAGGAGCGTTTCCGTCAGACCAGCGAGAGCACCAACCAGCGGGTCCTCTGGTGGTCCATCGTCCAGACCCTGATCCTGGTGGCCATCGGTATCTGGCAGATGAGACACCTGAAGAGCTTCTTCGAGGCCAAGAAGCTGGTGTAATCTGGAGTCAGAGGGTGTGCGTGCGTGTGTGTGTGTGTATGTGCGTGCGTGCGTGTGTGTGTGTGAGTGTGTGTGTGTGGTGTCTACTGATGGATGCAGTACTTAGTGGCGGGCGGCAGAAAAGACCCAGCTGCAGGATTTGGCTTGAAAAACATGTTTAAGATTTTTGTTGTTACTGTTTTCGTCACCAGCCGTGATCGTGACGAGCGTTTAACCTGACCAATCAGGGAATGTGTGACCCACCCTCTCCTCCATATTTATTACAGCGCCCGGCGGCGGAGCAGTTTTAGATTTTCTCCCCCTCGCTCGCAGCATGTGTTACTGGCCCATAGCGATGCAAGTCTGCGGGACATGATATACGTGTATACGTGTGATCTGAGCTCAGAAATGATCATCCAGATTCATTCATTAATCCACAGATCTGATGGTTACTGAGACGACGTGTGATCTCGGCGTTTGCATACTCGTTACCAGGGACGGGAAAGGTTTCTCTTTTTTGCAACGCTGACTAAAAGTGGGGCGTGATTTTAACGCTGCCGCTCACGTTATTAAAGATCTGAAACGGTCTTATTTTATTTTACTGAAACACAGAGTTGTTTCGATGTTTCACTTCATCACATTACTTTCAGGTTCTGGATGTTTGTACGCGTTTTTTGTGCCGGTCGACGTCGCTGCAGCTGTCCTCTGTGTTTCGAGTCTGCTGCTTTTGAGAACATCTGAAGCAGGCTTTGCTCACTGTAATCAGTCGCAGAACTGATTTACTGAAAGACTCCTGGAGCTACTTCAGTTCAGGGGCTCGTTCGAGGCTTAAGACGATTTTCAAGGAAATGTGATATCTTTGGTCGACCGTTCAGGGTGATGGTCGCTGATCTCAGTTCAAATTTTTTCTGTTTTCAGATGAGATTTAGTTTCTTTTTAACAATAAAGGATGGATGGTCGTGTTTTCAGTTTTTAGAAATGTTCCTGTAGGCGGGCTTTAAATCAGATGGTGAAATATTTTGGGGTCGGGAGAGGGGCTTTTTATTATTTAGCGTCCACGTGAAACTCTGTGATTGCACTCAGAATAAAGTTCAGTTGGTTTGAAGGATGGCGTGGTTAAATGACATTCTTGTAATATTCCCGCCAAAACACAGCTCATAAAGTCACAAAAGAGTTTTTATACACAGTAATTGTTTTCTTTTAAGGGGAAAGATATTTTAAAAGAAACCTGAGTATTGTGACTGCAAAATATAATAAAATTAAAACAAATCAAAGTGTTTGTGTGGTTGATGAAGTCAAATTTAAACTGCTGTTATAAACCTTCAAGAATCACCGTCTAAGGTGTAAAACTCGAAAGTGTTATTGTATATTTGGGACGTTTATTCCAAACATTTTCAAGTATTTAATATAAAATCTACTGCTTTAATTAAAGTGATCAGGGATTTCTTTGTTGGTGGAGAATAAAAACTTTTGTGTTGAAGCAAATTTTCTGCTTAAATTCTGATTTGATGTGTTTGTACTTGAGAATAAATTTGAGATTCTGATTGGAATTAAAAACGATGGTGGAAATAAAATAAGATCAAAGCTGCTGCTATTAACAAAACACGGTATTAAACATCTCAAACAGCTTAAATGAAAACAGAAAAAGGATCAGTGTGCTTCAGTACTGTGCACAAGTTTTGAGCCGCCCCGCATTTCTTTGTTTTCCATCCAAAGAGCCAAGCTTTGTTTTTCAGCACATCTCCGGGCTTCCTGAAGGTCTTTATAAGTTTTTCTTTCTTCGTTATGTTACTGAAAAGTTGTTGAAATGAAAACAACAACAAGAATAATGTCTGTTTTTAGACATGTGATGCTTTACACTGAGTTTCTTTTTCTTCCTTTTTTTTTTTTAACACCTAACCCAACAGTAGAATTAAACCGTACACAGGATCTTGCTGATGTTATACAGTCCGGTCCAGAGATTAGACTTATGCAGGGGGAAACTGTTAAAGACATTTTAAGCTATAACCAGAATATGTGATTTTTGTGAATTTTAATCTATATTTATTTGCATTCTTTGCTGTATTACTGTTAAAATTGATTTAATAAATCAAGAAGTTGAAGATGAGCCTCTTCAGCAGAGGTTTGGGCTGATGAGGTTTTGGTTGTCTGCAAACAGCTGGCAGCCTGAGGCAGCACATCCAGAACAGACCTGACAAATTGGGGTTTCTGAGGATGGCTTCATTCTTGACTTGCTGCTGTACCAGAGTGACACTCAGCTGGAGGCCTGCAGTGTCCCCCCCATCAGCACATATAAGAGCTACAGGTACATTGACACAGACAGGCGAGTAAACAAGGCTCCTCTGAAGTCCACCGAAGAGATGGAGAAGAAAGCGGCTCCTCACTGTACATGGCACTTCGTCACCAGTGATGATGCATCTCATTCTCAAGAGGAACAAAAACAAGTTAGCCGCTGTTTTGTCAACAGAGGTGAAGGTGGAGGCGTGTCCTCAGTGTCCAGGTGCTACAGTGACACCAAGAGGAAGGAGCAGGTGAGCTGCTCTGATGTCATCAATGTCAGATCGACATGCTGGTCCACCTCCAACATTGCCCCACACGAAGAAATGGTGCATCCAGATGTTTGCATATGCAACGGATGTCGGCCTCATCCACGGATCATCTCCTGGTGGGACTGCAGGTGACCTGTCACTTACTTTTTCAGGATTCAGGTGTTCTTAAAACTAACAGAGCACTAAGTAGGGTAAAGGATCATTTATGTTATAGATGTGCGGTTAAACTGAAATCTTTGGTACTGAATGAGAACTGCTCTCATAAAAATAACAGGTTAACATCTGTGCAGGTTTGTCCAACAGGATTGAAACATCTGAAGAACATCTGTTGTTACTTTACAGCAAAACAGCGTGTCATATTCTGTGTTAACAACAGCAATATTAATAATCTGTAGCACAGGTGGCAGTAAAACAGGGATATGTTTTTGTTCAGTCACTAAACTCACAGCAGGTCTCCCTGCGGATGTGCGGCTCCTTTAATGAGACATAAACCATAGGAACCTTTGCTTATACTCGCCGCTGTTCCCCATCGGACTCGTATAGAGGTTGGACCACAGTACAGTCAGCTTGGTGTTCTTTCAGCGGGTAAAAACGCTGAAATATGCTTCCAATCGGAGCCTGTCGTGTTACATTTTTGTTTTAACAGAAATAAAAATTTAGCAAACACTCGCGTAGGCTTGGTGACCGTCGGTAAAGCCCAGGTTATAGCCGGGAGGAGCTGAGTTTGGACCCGGAGCGGCGATGTGAGCGAACCGCTGATGCTACGTGTACAGTTAGCTGCGGAAGCTAACAGACCGGAGGAGGATTTAAATCTGAGCAGATGTTAAGCAGCTGTACGGCGGCAGCAGACCGGGGCACAGAGCCGAGGGCCGGCATGGAGCACAGTCTGGTTTCCGTCAACACTTACAAATGAGGAAAGATGGAGGAGAAAAGCCTGAAATAGCCAAGCTATAATTTATAACAACAAGAAGGAGAGGAGAGAAGCTGGTCCGACTTTACAGCGAGTCCGGCAACATGATGTATTCATCCAGGAGGAAACCCGTGCTCTACTTCAAAGAGGACAGGAGGTGAGAGGAGAGCATGCAGTTTGTTTTTCCTTTCTCTTTCTTATTTTCATGCTTTGATTTAGTTTCAGTAAGTTTGCTACAGCCGAATATCAGACTCACTGAAGGTTCAAATATATCACAGAGAGGTTAAAATCACTGAAATAATCTAAGCCGTAAAAAGTAACTATACAGAAGAACAGATTTCAGAGGGAAAACTAGAGAAACTGTCAAATTTACAAGGAAACCTTGCCCATACGGAAACAAATTGCATATATTCAAGAAAAGATAAATAATTTTTTTCAACAAATGTCAGATTTACCCGTAAAAAAATATACAGCAGAAAATACAGCACATTTACGGGGAAAAACTGGCAAATTGACAAGAGAAAAGACCGCCAACTTTCCAGTAAAAATGGGGACATATGCAGGGGGAAATGCCTCAATAAAAGTCATGCTGTTTAAAAAAAAATGTTGTTGGTTTTGTTTTTTATAAAAAACAAACAAACGTGGCTCTTTCAGTTTAACAGCCTGTTTTATGGGTTTTATTTCTGGGTGTTACTGTTACACTGAAGGGAGGAACTCATGTGAATTCATTGATTTTAAATTTCTTCTTTGAAAAATGTCTTTAGCTTGTTTGTGTGGTATTAAAATTAAATGTAAAAGAAGTGATGGGAAATCACCAGAAACCTCATTAATATTCTTTCTCGGCTTTGAAGAAGTGATCCATCTAAAGCTCCCGGGCAACAGGAGAAGTGAGTAAAACTTCACCCTTGTTGTTTCCACCAGCGGTTCCCAAACTGTGGTTCAGGGACATCCAGAGGTGCTTAAAGTGATTCTGTCAGGGAGTCTTTCTTCCTTTATCTTTCCCCAGTTTGTCATCCTCACATCTTAAACTTAATTTGTAGCCCAGAGTTACTCTAGTTTTCAAATTTCCGGATTAGTTTTCATTATTATTGTATGGAGAGCGTAGGACAGAGGTGGTGGACTTTTTGACTCTTTGTCTTTTAGAGCGTAAACACATCCATCAGAGATTCGTCAGAATTAAAATTAAGACTAAAGAATAAGGAGATTTCCTCTGTGTTCATTTTAGTATTCACAAAATCATTTAAGAGGCTGCCCCTCAGGACTCAACCCAAATCATCATCATCATCATCATCATCATCATCATCATCTCCTTTATGGCGACAGATTTGTCACAGCAGCTTTAAGTCTTTGCACTTTTCTTCTCCATTAATGACTTTTGCATCACACCAGGTTATCTTTAAGGAAATTCCCCATGCATTGGTGAAGCATGTTAACTGTTTTTGTCCGATTCACTGTAAAAATGTCCAAAGTTGCCACCCTAGAGTGTCAACATGCACAGCAGCATGGTGAGTTTTCTGTTTGAGACACAGTTTGAGAACTCATGCTGTTGCCTCCTTGTTTCTTCGTTTTACTGATTTCTCTGCATGCTTTGAATATTTGAGTCACAGCTTTTATGTTCAGCAGCTTGTCGACTAATCGTGATTTAAAGAAATGTTCTTCGAAACAAAAAGTGCAGCATGTGTGCATTCAGGTCTGAAACAGAAAATCGGGTGCTTTTCTGCAGTGTTAACACATTTTCAGTACCTTTAAATAAAGCCAATTTCTTTCAGACTAACAGATTCAGAGATATTTGGGTGTGGCATGGTAGTCTTTACTGAGCCCAGAGAGCTGTGAAAAGTGGTGACAGTAGTAACAGTAACTTTATTTTTATATTTAAGAAAGAAGCACAAAGACAGGAACGATTTCACCAACAGAAGATATAAACTTTAGATGAAAGGGGAAGTATAAAGTGTTTTGTTGGAGCGCTGATATCGATGTGAGCACATAGACATGATGTAACAGCAAGAAAATGCTGATATCACCACAGGCGGGAAGTAATAGAGGGTAGGATTCAAACCATCAGGGCCAAAAACAGAACAGGATCAAATAAACCCAAAGAAAACATTTTAAATTTACTTTCACTTCAGTTTCTTCTTTTTCTTTTCTTCTTGTTTTTGTTGCCTCAGTGATTTAACTTCTTAGCTTCCTCCTTGAGGTCCCTGGAGGTAAACCGGTTTACTTAAACGAGTCCCGCAGGAATGTAGCGTGTGCTGCAGGGTCAAAAAACATTTCTACACACAGATTAGTGAACAAGGCCGAATTCTAGCATTACTTCATGACTCCACCCACTCCTCCAAATATGGTCACTTCAAGAAAACAAGATGGTGGCGATGAAAAACGCCAACGCTGAGGCTTCAGCAATTGTCCGCGAGGAAATGTGAAGAGTGCATGACAAAATAAACAATAATAGATTAGCTCAATGTTCATCACCTGGTGATGGTTTGTTGCTTGTGGACTTTTCTGACTACAGTTGCCTAGGTAACCCTCTGACACTGCACAGTCATCTCAGTCAGCGGTGTCCTTCGCTCTGCCTGGTTGTCACTTGGCCTCCTACTTTGTGCCACCAGTGGTCGCTTTATTTCATCACCTAAAATCATCGACTTTCTACAGTCGCTGGTAGCCACGCCCCTGCTGGGATGCTGCTGGTCATTTCAAGTGTTCGCCCTCTAATATCAGTGTACTGGTTTGTTGTGTTCACTGACCACAGGCAGTAGGATTCTCAGGTTTTAAAACCTTTTCAGACGTGTTTAACAGCTCATGTCGAGGCCTGAGTCAGTGGTTTCCAGAGTTGCAATTTTATGTTGTTAAATAAAGTGAAATCATTTCTTTGCACCTGTAAATGAGCCTTAATCTGAACCCAGCCAATCTCTGACCACTCCACTTCTTCTGTGCATCAGGTACCTGTCCGGTAAATGCACCGTCTACAAGCTGTTCGGGCTGTGCATGGTGCTGGTCCTCGTCTCTCTGCTCTGGCTGCAGCTCAGCTGTTCAGGCGACATGTCTGCGACGCACGGAGAACGATGCATGCCCCAACAGCCGGCGCCACCCTGCCCGGCCAGCGGTCAGGCGTCC
>NW_024582578.1:21257-29471 GCF_018398535.1 Haplochromis burtoni
TGTGTGTGTGTGTGCACTCTGTTGTCATTTACTGATAATTTACACACACGTCCTGAAGACACCCTTCAGCAGTGGGTAGCAGATCTTTAGGACGAGAGCCTGGTGGGTCACATGATCATCCGCTTCAATCCAGCATGTTGTTAAAGCGAATGGTCGCCTGTTTGTTCCAGATCGGGTCGAATATTGTCAGCGTTTCGCTGAGCACATTTTTTTCACACTCTGAAACAAGAGTGGGTTGTCTCGCCTTCCTTTAGCTTACCTGTACGTATTTACCTGTGCTCTGTCGCTCTGCGTTACCTCTGTGGCCTGCAGTGCAGCTGGATGTTCATGTATGATGTTACCAGGTGGGTGTTTGTGGTTAAAGGATGTAAAGAAGTCCACCTCGACAGCTGTGCTGGTTTAAACGCTGATTAACTCCAGTTTTGTTGTCATTTTGTTGAAAAAAAGGTTTCATCATCAAGGGTCAGAGTTCATCTGACCAATATCAGAGGTTTGCAGGTCTAGCAGCTGGTAGATAAAATGGAGTATCGACTGCATAAAAAGTTAGAATTCAAGTTGTTTTTGTGAAAGACCTGGAGCCGAGGGTTAATGATGGTGAAAATAAAAGGACCTAAAATGGATCCATTTGGGACGTCACATTTAGGAAAAACAAAAAACAAAGAGAATTTTCCTGCTCAGGCAGAGATTTTAAATAGAAGGATAATTTAAAACTTGTCATTGCAACAAACAGAGAAATTACGATAATGTGGATTTCTTACCTGTTCTTTCAGATTTAATCGGGCATCTCTGATCAACGTGGGCTACACGGAGAGCGGTAACGACACCGACTACCTGGCCATGCACGATGTGGACCTGCTGCCCCTGAACGACGCTCTAGATTACGGCTTCCCAGAGAAAGGGCCGTTCCACGTGGCCTCGCCGGAGCTTCACCCCCTCTACCATTACAAAACCTACGTAGGAGGAATCCTGCTGCTTACCAAGAAGCATTACCACATGGTACTGAGCCTCGCCACGTGGATCTCCCAGGGCTGCGAGGGTCGCTGTGGCACATTAAGAAGAGTGTCTGGAGAGACACTCACCTGCATTTTAGTATTGTTTAAGACAATAAAGCCAATATAAGTGCCAGAGCATTGAGCTATATGAGATACCTCTGCTGAACGTCTCTCTTTACTGCTCTTTGCATTGGGGGAAATCTGAGGAGGGAATACATTTTGTCCCTGTGAGGTTAAAAAGATTTGTGCATAGATAGATAGATGGATAGATGGATAGATAGATATAGACCCTGAAAAGTATAAGCGGAAGTGGATGGATAGACCAGAGTGGGGGGTGCAGTTACTCAAATTGTCCACCAGGTGGAGTCATTTAACTGTCTGTGATCTTGGCTATGGTTATATCAGCAGATTTATGTTCTATAGTTTAAAATAACATCATCGATGGTGTTTTTATTGTTGCTCTGCAGCTTTCAAATTTTAAATGAAGCTAATTCTTTGGCTCTGATGCAGAACATGAACTTTTACCCCCCTGTGTTTCCCTGCAGTGTAACGGGATGTCAAACCGGTTCTGGGGTTGGGGCAGAGAGGACGACGAGTTCTACAGACGGTTGAGAAAAGCAGAGTTACAGGTAACAAAACCAAAAAGAAAACCGCCGGAACAAAAAGACAACATCATTGTTTTTAAAAAAGAAGTTCACAGATGTTGCAAAAAGGCTTCCTGTTGGATCCAACAGGAAGTTCCACCAATTTGAATTTAAGAGGTGCTTTTTGTTGTGATTTTGCCATTTCCAGGCGGTTTTACTTTAGTCTGACGATGATGATGTGTGAGGAAGCAAGTTCTTGTTAAAGGGCATGGCTGTGGTGAACTCGGGAATACAACTTGTAATACATCAAAGTGAATCTTTGTGATGAAAGTCCAGAGGGTGTACTGTTACGGGCTCCTGCTGTTTTTTTTTCTCTGCAGCTGTTCAGACCGAGCGGCATCACCACAGGATATAAAACCTTCCTGCACGTCCACGACCCAGCCTGGAGGAAGAGGGACCAGAAACGAGTCGCTGCTCAGAAGCAGGTACGAGAATCCACCTGCTGCAGAAAAGCACGAGTGGGCAATTTTAAAAAATCCAGCTTGTTTTCATCGAGGCAGCAGAAACTAAAATTCATCAAATAATTTCACGTCAGCTTATAAAGTGATAAAGTCGCATCTCTTTACCTTCACTCGTCTGCATGACTTGTCAGCTGCGGGTCATTGATTCCCTGCGATGAACTCCAGAAAACAAAAATACTCTTCGACTTTATTTTAGTCAATAACTTAACTGGACCTGTTGTACTTTTTCTTAGTACCTGTCACACATCGTGGTGGAGGTTTATAATAAACATGAAGTCTGTAATAATGAGCTAAGTGTGTGAACGGTAACCCCGGAGAGCCAAAAGCTCAGACTGCAGATGCTCCTTACACTCAGTTTACTCGGTTTTTTTTTTTGTTTTTGTTTTTCAACAGTTGGGTCTGTATGATGTTACAGAGAGGGGATATCCCTAATACGGTCGTCTCAGGAGCCTAAACTCCTCCCACCTACTTTTCAGACTCAGAAGCTTGAAAGAAATATCAGATAAAGAAGGATTAGGATTATTCTGAACTGTGAATCATGCAAAGCTCCTTTAAAAGAGTCTAAGACTAAAAAATGAGGAGCTGAAAGAGAGAAGGGTGACAGAAAACGCTGTCGTAAAAATGTTTCAGCAGTGTAATTTTAATCTAAAACCATAAAATGTTAGCATTACACTAATGCGTGCTGATTGGCTAGTTAAGGATTTAGGTGGCTCCAGCAGACGTTAGGAGCGTAGTCAACGTGCCGGAGAAGCTTCCATGTGTGTAGAAGAAGCAGCTGGAGGTGGTTGAAGGTGATGCAGGAGGCTTCATGCCCCCTTTTGCCTTCCTTTTTACATCCCGCCACCTCCTCGGTTCTCTTCGTGCTCCCTTGTCGAACGCCAACATGTTCACAGATCATTTCATGTCACTGCTGCACCCCTCAACTGCTGTCTCGTGTACCTGAGCAATTATGTGATTTGTGACAAAGTTAATTTTTTAGATTTTGTTGTAAACCTGAGGTTTTGGACTTTTTAAAACTCAAAACAATCTCCTCCCCCTCCTCCTCCTCTTGTTCCTTCTCCCTGTAGGAGCAGTTTAAGGTGGATCCGGAGGGGGGTCTGACTAACCTCCGTTATGAGGTGGAGTCCCGACAGGAGCTGACCATCAGCAGCGCCCCCTGCACTGTCATCAACACCAAACTGGAATGCGACCAGAACCAGACGCCCTGGTGTCTTCTGGGATAGCGGGCAGCCGGTTTGAGGACAGTGGTTCCTGTTTCTGACTCTTTTACGGATAAATCTGCAGCTGGAGCGTCCAAACAAATGTTTAATTTACTCTTTGAGGTACATCTCCACATGAAAACTGCTGTTTTAGTAACAATAATTAATAATGAACGATGCGAAGATGGTTTGTCGGCATTTGACCTCTGACCTCAGCAGTCTGGACGGAGACAGATCCAGTTCAGGACTCGTTTTTCTGCTCTTCCTGGTACCTGCTGGCACGGCGTGAACGCAGACCTGCAGCCTGTTTTTTAGCTTTTAGACTCAGCTCGGGGCCGTGCAAATACATGCAGAGAGCGCCGCACGCTTCTCCGGGCATCACGAGTGTCCGTTACTCCTGTGAGCGTCACAGGACTGATTTTTAGCTTTTTACCCACGATGGAGGTAAAGATGGAATAAAAACTCATCAGTCAGTGAAGTGAAAGTGTTTTTATTGTCCTGCTGAAATTGAGTCATTCCTTCATGTATTTTGTTTTTTTGTTTTCTTTTTAGGGAAGACTTGTTAGGGTCACTGTATGCTGATTTTACATTTCAGAAATAAACTTTCTGTTTCAACCCATCTATTTGTCTTCTGGCTGGTATTAAGCCACCGCTCAGTCATATTCACAGTGTAAACTTTTGTTTTTCTTTTTTTTTTTTCAGCAGTAAAAGTCACTTCCGGGTTACGGCACTTGTGTCCAATGGCCAAAACAAAAAATCTTAATGGGATGTGTGTGTTATTCTTTTTGACTGTTTTATTTTGAAAAATGAATGAATTAATGATACATTGAGTCATTAACTTTGGTGCCTTTTTGGTGGTGTAAGAAACCAACGCTCCCGGAAAAATCCTGTACAAGCACACAAGTGTGTGCCCGCAGTGTTAAATTAAGGAAATTTACTTAAGTACTATTCTGTAATTTTGATCATTTCCAGTTTAGCTCACTGGATTTAAAACTGCTCTTGCTGCAGTTCTCTGATTTGAAAATAAGAGCCAACCCGCTGGAGTGGAAAGGTCTACGAGGGATTTCTGACCTGCAGCTAACAAACAGTTCCTGCAAAATCCAATACTTACATTATGGTTTAAATATATTGTTATCTGATGGATCGGATACCTGAGGGAAGTGATCGGTGATGTTGCAGAGCTCTGTGTATGCAATGCAAAGTAAAGATCTCTCTGTATGACATCATAAAGAGCCAGCAGCAGAAAAAAGGCACATGACACCGAGTGTATATCAGAGTTTGAATAACTTACACTGATTATTTATTATTTATCATGTTTCATATTGACCTCCAGCACTGGAACAGTAGCCACACAACAGCAAATGGACACAAACACTTCCTAAAGGAGCCTTTAGACTCACAGTTTGTCTTCTCGTTTCTTGTCTAACAGCAGCGTTAACACATGTTGATTAGCTCGGCTTTGTTTCACTGCTGGATATCAGCCACTCATGGCTCCCTGGAGGCCTCTGAGGGCCCCTGAAACCCCCCCCCCCATCATTTCTAGCAAACAGAAACCAGCTCAGATGGTACAGCTGTGGATTGTAGGGGATGAGCCAAATCCGGCAGTGGAGACAAAGAGAAGAGGATGGGGTGAATCTACACCTTCACCCCCCTCTGAGCTGTTCCCCACTCTGGGTGCAATTTTCACCTTTTGTTGGAGGTGACTGCGATGGGGAAAAAAACACCTCCACGCTGCTACAAATAGACCCGAGCAGCACTCCTGCTCTGCAGCTCTGTGCTAATTTTTTTAATTCCCCACTCAGTGATTATAGTGCTTTATCGAAGCAGTAATATCAGATAATGGAAATTGTATAGTAATAACTGAGAGAGCTGGGCGCCGCGGTTCACACGTATTTATAGACACCGAGGGCTCGGGAGCAGATGTGACGCCGACACTTAATTTTCAGCCTTAGTTAATGAATGTAGGGCATTATGCTTCTATTATGAAGCAATTAGCAAAAAATAAAATATAAACTTGAGGGATGAGAGGCTGTAATCATGTTTACTCCACGGCTAATAAAACACAGAGGGACCAGACAGAGGCAAAAAAACCAAACGGCTCATCTGGAGGTTTTTCTCCTGGAACAAACGCAGCTTTTACACGCATGTGCAGAGCTGCTCAGCACTGCTTTCTCTGTTTGAACCATGTTTGTTTGGTGTTCAGTTTTCATCCTCAAAAACACCTGTGAGACGCTCAAAAACACATTGTTTCCATTCAGCCTTCACCGTGTCCACCTCTTTAGTAAATCTGCTGCAGATCTCTGAGGAGCCGATCCATGAATTTAAAGTTTAATCAGACATTAAAACACACCACAAAGTTTTACAGTGCTCATGAAGGAAAAATAACCTCATTTTATTCCCCATCTATTTTCTTTCTCCTGTATACTCTTTTTATAAATCTGTCTAAACTCCACATTTCCAGCTCAAAATAATCTCAGTTTGTTCTTTCTATGAAACAACGACTTTTAGCTCCTCCTTCAAGACAGCTTTGTTCCGATTGGCTGCCTCAAAGTTTGACCATAAGGTGGGTGGAGTTTCTGCCTCTGAGCTGACTATATTAGGTGTATCCTCGTTTTATGACATCATACGGATCCAACAGTAGAAAAAACTGTACTAAACTGAGTGTTTAGAGTATCTGCAGCCTGAGCTTTGTCTCACATGGATTAGTGTTCATACGCTGACATCATTATATATGAATGTCCACTGTAGCAGGAGACCAATGAGAGGAAATTAGGGTCCACTTTAATTTATTTTTTGCATCTGAAAGCAAACTCCAAAAACAGACTTCATCCATTATCCCTGTCAGGGCATCGTCTTCTTCACAGTCAGTGTTACAGTCTCACAGAGCTGAAAGTGAGGCCGCAGACTCACATAATGTCACGCCATTTTCACCCACAGCACTCCTGTTATTGTGGGGAAGAAACAGTCACCAAAAAAGGGGAGAGGACATTGTAAAAGTGCTGCTTTTCTGCATTGTCTGTGCATGTTGATGCTTGGAAACAGGACAGAGGTGCAGAGTGATCTTCAGTCCAGCTACACTGGTGTGGAGATTATTTTTAGCAACAGGAACTTGGCTTTTTAAGAACTCCGGTCCAGCAGTTAAACTTCCTGCCCACAGTTTTTAACCTCGACAAGTTTTAGTTAATTTACAGTGTCGCCGTCTGGTAAATATCCCAATCCTGAAACCCAGCTACGAGTTTTAATGTTTGGATGTGGAGGGATGTGGCTCTCTTGGAAGACACTTTCAAGAGAAATCCAGTCCTTCCTGAAAAATCTGTGTGCTGCATTTCCATAATACATCGGGATCCTTCTTAAGCTTTGAGCGGGCAAAGTTGGGCTCTTTTGTTGGCTAAATGTTTATAACGGTGATTCACACATAACATCTGATGTCAGTGCCAGCAAACCGCAGAAACCCAAGCTTTTGCTGAATAGGTAGCTCCTGTACTTCCTCAACCTTTTTGGTTGTTCCATTCAAACAGCATCAGTGGAGCGACCTTTATGAGCCATCTTCACCCATCAAGGGTTGTTGGCAGTATGAGTCGATGGGATGCAACAATCTGCAGACCTTACTTTGAGAGTCAGTTGTGAAAGGATCCCGGCATGTTCATCAGCCGTTGTGGGATGTGTCGAAAAGCCATGGGAACTTGTTCCGTTACATTTAGACAGAACCGGACAAAGTAGGACATGTCTGTTTTTAATATTTTAACCCATGCCAAAATCGGATGGAAAATAAGCAAACCGTGATTTACAAAGTTTCAGTCGGTGCATATTTATATGAATCATTATTTTCAGCATATTTTTATTGATTGATTTAATTTATAGTTTTTACGACTTTAACTCTAGTTGAGTAGTTTGGGAATGCTGTACGTGTTTTTATCCTGGAGTCAGAAACGTCCCCAGTTCTAACCAGTAAACACGAGTACGTGACTTTGCTGACTGATCTGGGATCTGTCAGCATTCCAGCTGCTTTGCTTCTCACGTTGCTGGGAATCATTTCATGCGTGTTTCTGTTTGTAGTTTACACTCTGACGAAGTTACAACAACACGTGACTCATCTCATTTTTTAGTCCACGGTTTAAAGACATGACACAGTCTGTGTTTTCTGTGTGTGTGTTTCGGCATCAGTCCACGTACAGATGGTCACGCTCACACTCGTCTGTCACACTCTGATTGGCTGCTTTGCTGCTGCTGCTGGAAGCTTCTGCAGGAAACCTGACAGAAATTTCACAAGACCACACACACACACGTATGTGATGTTTGTATTCCTGCAATAATACCATGAGGAGATCCAAATAAAGTCAGTTATTACTTCTTACTTCTTCTGTGGTTGAAAACCGCTCCACAATGCAAGCTTTGCTAATAACAGAGACGTAACCTGACTGAAAGTCTGTGCTTAAAAATCATTTTACTTCCACCTTTTTAATGGTTAAGACACAATAATTATTCTTAATTATTCTTCTCTCATCTGTGACAAGAATGAGAAACTCAAACGACGACTTGAACCCGTGTGTCTCCCTCTCAGGTTTGTTTCTGCTGGTTTTGACGGCTCGAGGACGTTAAACGTTACACAGTGAGACAAAATCTACATAGAAATAGAAATTCTGTTTATATTTTTAATAACTCAACATCTGATAATATTAGCATTTGTGGAGTTGGCGTTGTCGGTTGACCGAGTTATGAAAGGTCTTATTAAAAAATAAATGTGCCTAATGTCAAACTTCTTGCTTTGTAAGCAGCGCTTCTGTTTCATCCATGTTTTCAGTACTTTTATTTTTTATTTTAGTTTTCAGTTCAATTTCATTGTCAGTTCTACTTATTATTATCCGGTCGTTAAGTCTGACGTCACTAGCCGTGTCTGGACCTAAACTCCGCTGCAGGT
>NW_024582578.1:30129-47998 GCF_018398535.1 Haplochromis burtoni
AAATAGAAGAAAATACAAAACATTAAACATGTTAACAACACAAAAGCCATATTAAACGCAGACTACTTTAGGCCTGGAAGTAGGATTCGTCATGTCATCACTTAACGACCGGATTGTTAAGGAGGTATTTCCTTGTAGCTGTAGACTCCTCCCCAGTGCTTCCAGAGCCAAGATGTATTCTGTCATAGGTCAGAGGTCACCGTGACACTATACCAGCTAACCCTAAACAGCAAGCTAGCAAGCCACCTCCATAATAACTGCTATTAAGTAGGATGCTAATTTAGCTTTAACCTGTGCATACCCATAAACGCCCTGTGATTGTTGTAGTGTTGTAGCCATTTTCCTACCATCACAGTGAATTAAAATGATTTCTACCAGCTGATTTATTTTCACGTGAAATCTGCTTCAGTGGAAGGATAACAGGTCAGGTGTGAAGCCACATTTCTGACAGGTGGACTTTTCAGTTTCTGCTGAGTCAGTGAAATCTGTTTCAGAGGAAGGTCACTGATGATGACCTGAAACATTTCTTCTTTGTTTAATCTGAGAGTATCTGTGGTTTCTTAAATGGACCTCACTGTGTCTGTGTATGTAAATTATAACAATTTAACACTTAACAGCCATTCAGATGTATTTGAAATATATTAAATATATAGTTAAAATCATCTGTCTCGTTTATAAATTAACACTTAATTTGAATAAAATATTGAGCCTTAAATCGCATCCTTATTAATGAATCAATAGCACGGCCCATTTTTCAAATTGTGCTTTTATTGATTTTCATGTTTTACGTACATCTTGCTCAGTTGTTGCTCAAACAGGACGGTTTTATTAAGCACTGATCTGTTGTGCCGGTGCAGATACAGGCCACTGGGAGGTGCTGTGCTGTTTGTTATGAAGTCCACTGCCTGTGAGTGCCACAGATCCAATTTCCTCTCACAGGTCTTTACTCAAACAGAAGAAGAGACTGTTCAGCATCTCTGATTTCTTAATAACCCTCCAGGGAATAATAAATCAGGCAATAACAAGCTGATTTATTTCACTCTATACTAACAATTAGGATCAGCTGAATCCAAAGTATGTATGTATCGGTGAGTTCACAAACAGACGATAGACTTAGACTTTTTGTTTGCTTGGAATTAATTTTTCAAACTGTTGCTCCATTTTTACATTTTTCTGTCAGTTTAGAGAAGCTCTTCATATCATAAAAAAATAAAATGTTATTTGTTAAAATTACCTTTAATCATCACTAAGAATTTGTCATTATGGTTTCATCTGTATTAATTTCTGCATTTTTTTTTTACTTTACAACATTGAGTTTGAAATCATGGACATCACTTTTGGGTCTGAAACGTGAAGCCAATGACGAAGCGCCTTAAACCTGCATTCTTTCTAATGGCCAGCAGGGGGCGACGGCTGTTTATGGTCTCAGTTGCTCTTTTCGGGTCACACTGAGTAAAACGTGAAGTCGTTCATGTACGTTTGAGTCGTCAGCTGACGCCAGGGAGTAAGAAATAACTTCATAAGGAGTCCACAAAGGAAGAGATGGCGAGTGAAAATAACAATAACGGCAAAATAACCGCAGGGCGCGTCCCGAGTTCAGCTTCCCTCAACTTGGAAGCAATTGAAGCGACGACCAATGAGCGCGAACGATACTGTTGACATATGAGAGGGCGTTAAATACATCACAGGGTGCCTTGTGCAGTCGGAGCCTCAATGTCTGCTAGCGTCCTGTGCGGACGCCCCTGTTGGCATGGTTTTTTCTGACGCTCGTGTCGAGGCCAAAGCTCACTGCCTTCATCCACAAAAACGTAATAAACGTGTTTCAGCATAACTGACCCAGAGTACGCCGTACGTCACGTCTGGGTTTCTTCTTCTCTTGCTTCTGATTAATCAGAGTTTCATTTAATTGTTTTCTGCAGGTTTTTCCCTCCGTTCCCGTTACGAATAAGTACTGAAAGGTACTTCCTGTGTGAAAACCTAAATACAAAGCTGTTTATCAGTGTGAGAGCTCGCGCAACTTATAATCCACGCTCGCCTCCTTCCGATAACGCCCGTGTCTGTGGCTGGCGGCGGCACGGCGCTGAGTTAAGACATTTTTGGCATAGCTGCGCTGCAGGTGAAAACACGTCGTGTGAATGCAGTTTAGCTAATGGTGCAGCTCCTGCAGCAATTTGTCCTCCACAACAGCGCGTAAATTACCGTTTAGGAGACGACCGCAGGAGGTTCCAGGCAATGAGTGACGGCCTGGGCGAGGATAACACCGGTTCTCTATCTGAGGCTGGTGACCCCCTCCGGGGTCCCTCGAGGGGGTTCCAGGGAGTCCCCGTTTACATCTCAGCTTTGATTTACAGGAATTTTCACAATTACAGACTGAAAAGGGTCTTTATGTTTAAATCATAAAGCTTTCAGACAGCTGTCTCATCACGTCTGCGGTAACGCTGGTGTGCTGTATGCCGACCAGCCTGTCGTCTAGAATATCTCTGAAAATTTGCACAACTTCAACAAACGGTCTCGATTAATCATCTCACGATCTCTCATATTCAACCAGCGACACTTCAGAGGACCCAAGCCTCCACGAAGTGGCACAAAGGAACCACCGAGTCCTGTTTTTGTTCTCCTGACCCCTCACACAAACCTCTGATTGGCCCGGCTCCTCTTCAGTTTACAGAGAACATTAGAAAGCTGTTTTAATCCTTGGATAAAGGTTCAGGTCATAACTTTTCACACCGAGGAGATGTTTTTTTTTAACTATACAACAATTTTAATGAAGCACTTTTGCTCTGTCATGCTCTCATCTGTTTAACTGTGAAGAATCACAAACTGCTCATTAGTGTCAGAAGATGTGGCGCTCCCCGTCGCTCGTCACCTGTGAGGAAGCGCAGAGCGACAGGAACTGCCGTGCGCTTTGTTTTAAGCTGCCGACAGACGACTTGACCCATCCGAGATGAAAGTGCCTGACAAGGCCCAACGTAACGTCTTAATGTACTTAAGCAGGAATGTCGTCCAACCACGTCAGCAGGAGTCACAGGTAACAGGCCCAAACATTTATTCCACCTGGTCGCTCTGCCCCGTTTTAGTGCCTTCGTCATTTTTAACCGAATTTATTTGTCCGCTGTTGTCACTGAAGTTCTTCTTCTCTCCTGCAAAAACCGTCTGGTTTCAAATCATAGATGTGACTCGATTATAAAGTAGCACCTCATATATTCATGTGAAAAATGCAGCGGGCGGATCAGAGGGCTCAGCGGGGTGTTTACGGGGACGCTGCCGGACGATGTGTCTCAGCACGACCTCGGCCCTCACCCTGCCCGCCGTGCAAATGGCCTGCACGCCTCGGTGTTACAAAAGGACGCTTCGATATGTAGCTGGCATCAGAGCGGACATGTCGGCAGACGTCTGAGTGTTCGGTGGAATCAAAGATCTGAGAGATTTTCCTTTGTTGTCTCCTGCAGGCCGAATCCGGATCATCTCTTTCTCCGTGTCGCCAACCGCCGCTCACAGCCGTCACTGAAATATTAATAAACCTTTAATCTCTTCATCCATGCTGCTGGATTACAGATGCTTATTCATGCACTTGCAGCGGTGCTGCTGGTGCTAATGATTGAAGCTACACTTCAGAAGGTTGGTGTGTTCTTGTAGATTTTTAAAATTTCACATACTTGTTTTATTGAGCGAGCAGACCAGACAAACCGCACCAACATTATGTTCCGGGAACCGGGAAACTGCTTCCAAGACAACAGACAAAAAAATAAATCTGCCCCAGCTGGGAGGGTTTCCAACATACCTACCTCATATTAGTCTGTTTCATTAACAGTCTGTCAATCAAACGTGAAGCAAATGACTTTAACAGCAAGATAACTTAATTCAAGATAGCCAATCAGAGGCAGAGGAGAAAGGTGAGCTGGATGTGAGTTAACAGGATTAGTTTATCCTGATAATCTGCAGTTAATCTGGATGATTCGAGCCTCGGTTGTGTGCTGGAGCTGATCTGAGAGCTGTCACAGTTTCTCTTTGATGTGCTGACATTACCTGCTGGACGAGCCCAGGATGTTTATTCCATCCACACCTCAAGTGATGACAGGTCGTGATGAGGGGGCCTGCTCAGGTGTGTGTGTGTGTGTGTGTGTGTGTGTGTGTGTGTGTGTGTGTGTGTGTGTGTGTGTGTGTGTAAGTGAGAAACACTCCCTTTGTCTCCAGGTGTGTGTGTGTGTTTCTAAGGGACATTCATCTGTTTCTTCTCATTTCTACATTTGTGTGTGTTCTCGCTCAGGTGTGTGCATCCAGGTGAGTCCTCCTCATTGCCCCTGGGCTCTTCCTGTAACAGCGTATGTTTCCAGCCCCTTAGGGTTGTGGGAGTTTACAGCTTTTAACTGAGGTCATAACAGCTCCCCAGTGAACACAATTAGCTGCTAAAGGCCTCCCTCCTCACCGTGGTTTGTTTACCCGCCCGCCAGCCCGCCGTGTTTCTTTTTGTCCGTGGACGTCTGGACAAAAACAGTAAGGTTTTTAGCTAACCCTGCCTGCTCACACTGGTTATTTTTTTCCTTTTATTTCAATTTATGACCTTTGACCCACAGCTCACATTGACCAACCCTTTAACTGAGCCGTAAACACCAAAAGGATCCCAGTTTCAGCCCAAATGTGAGAAAATCAGTTCAGTTCATCACACTAGTGAGAAAATATGCAGCGTATAAATACGTTTATTTTGTTTTTTATATCTCTGCGGTTTTCACATTCAGACACATTTTTAAGATGTTAAAATTTTTGTTATGCTTATTGTGTGTTAGTTAATGTCTGAACCAACTGGATTCAATATAAAATGACTTGAACAACATGATAAATCCCGTCACAGCGTCACAGAGTCCGGCTGAGGTCCGAACTTTGACACCCGGTAACTCCTGTGGAAGCCATAAAGGTGTGCGGTTTCTGCCCGTCTCTTTGGTTTTTGTTCAATAAATAACAGTATACTGATACATAAAACCTTAGTATTTTCAAAGTAATTAATAATAATTCTAATTTTTTTGTATAACATTTAAAAACATCCAGAGAGAACAGGGCGATCAAAGACGCTTACACATGTATACGAGGTGCACGAGACAATGAGCTTGTGGGTTATATTCATTTGCACACTCTCCCCTCACATCAAGCTGTGAAACATCACATAAGAAACTGGCCCAGCGCTCCTCGGCCATCTCCTCCAGACATCTTCTAAACCTGAGCGTTTAAAGGAGGGTTACTTGCTTTTCACTGTGACACTCACTTTAATTCCCGTAACAGGTTTCTTTATCCTCTGAAACAACACCTCACGTTTGTGTCTTAAGTTACAGACTAAATCAGTCTCATAAACACTCAGTGACTCTTATGTTATTGCATCTGATTGAATTGTAACACTTCTCTAATGTGAATGTCTTTGAAGTACTCTTGATTTTGTTGCTTTCATTTAACTGTCTGTCCCGTATTGTGAATAAATGATGGATGGATTCAGCCGTGAGACCGAGCGAGCTGATGGACGAGATTAGTCGCTGTCTTAATTAAATTTGAGTGGTTGTTTTTACTTCCTGTCATCCCATCATTCCTCGCTTTGAACCGGATCACCTTCGCCGTCTGGCACTCCTCCTCGTTAAACTCAGCGCTCCATAAATAAAAGTCGTTCCCACCCGTCGTCTTCACTTCCTGCCTGCAGCTGTCTGACAACTCTGCCCACCTCCAGCGCTGAACCTGAGGGGGAGGGTGGGGAGGTTGAAGCTACTTAGGTGGTAATATATCGTCCAGGATGCCACAGGTGTCTTCCTAAAGTGGTCTGGATCAGATAAGGACTGACCCCTCCTCCCCTTTCCCACCTCCCACACTTTAAACTTCTCTCCATCATCAGCCACTCAGAAAATCGGAGCACACCACGAACTTCAGGTGAGCGCTTTGTGCTGACTGACCTCACTAAACCAAACAGAAATGATAACAAAGGCCACGATTACAGTTTAGATAAATTAAAGTTGCCTCATTGAAGGTGTTCGTACTAGTCTCAACCGAGCCAAATACCTCTTCGGTTTTGTCCCGTACTCCGTTTAAGTGAAAGAAAAACATTCATGGTCCAACGCAGACTTACTGCTGTCACTCTCAGACACATTACAAGATAAAGTGAAGATTTGTAAGTTAATCCTCGAGCTTATGAAGTTACACTTTGTAAATTCTCACCACTAGATATCAGTAGATTGCAGAATGCAGTCAACTGAGTTTAGTTTTTTTGTTCCTCCCAATTCAAGTGCATAATCCTAGCTACGGTTTCAGTTATAGGACAGATAAGTTTTAGTCAGCCAAGAGACATCAAAACACTAAACTTGTGCTGTACCCCATAATCGCCACATCCAACCAGCATCTGCTGTTTACCTCAGCTGTCTATGCCGGGCGAAAGCATAAACCTTTATTTACTCTGCAGGAGGCTGGAAAACCTTGTGAAAGGAGTTGATGACTCTGAGAAGCTCAGATCTGACCAGCGACAGTGACACTGAAGTGAGTTGTAGAGCAGCAGTCCCCAACCCCCGGGTCACAGGCCAACAATGGTCCATGAGTCGTTTGGTACCGGGCCGTGAGAGTTGAGGCTCGGCTATGAAATTTATGGTTTTCAGGGTTTTTATCGTTAACTCGGTTTCCCTGGGTCCCATGTTATACTTGTGTATCTTATTTTGAAAGAAATATTTACGCGTTACCATAGCGACCAGAGAGCCTTAAGGGGCAGAGAGGAGGATGTTACTCTCAATGTTGTTGGCGCACTTCAGGAGGACGCAAGTTACACAATTACACAGTGAATTTCGCGTTTGTCATTATATTTACAAAATACCAGTTTTTGTCTTGGTCATATCGTTTTATTTTGTTGTATTCATCCGCGACACCTTAAAGGCCGGTCCGTGAAAATATTGTCTGCCATTAAACCGGTCCGTGGCGTAAGGTTGGGGACTGTTGTAGAGGACATGTTGATCTGTTGCTTATGCTGCTGTTAGCCTCTGTTAGCTGCTGTTCATGAGCGTTCTTTGAAGTGGATGTTGGATAAAGTCGTTTATCAAAGCCCAACATTAGCAAACATTGCAAACTGGTTCCATGTAATTTTAATGTAATTTTAATACATCAATTATAAGTTTATGAGAACACATTAGTTTGTTACTAATCTATGTCCCCTTTAAACCGCTCCAAAAAAACACAGCTGCAGCACAGCAAAAGGATGAACTGGATTTAAATATTTTCTTTGCTGTGGATAAAAGTTTTATGCTGTATTCTGTAAAACATTTTGTTTTGATAACATCATATTCTTTTCACTTTCTGGCTTCTGAACCTAAAAACAAAGAGGAACGAATTCCAGCTCTGGAAACCATCCGAAACACATGAAGGCAGGGTAATTATCAGATGTCATTATTCGTCATTGTTATCATGGGAAGTAAGTACAGTCTGTGCTTTATTTGTGTTTTGTTTTTTATTGTTGCTGCATGCATGAAGCATATGATAAGCATGTGGATCCTCCTGGCTGCACCGCTTTCCTCAGAGCGGAGCGGCTCAGACCCCTGCAGGAAGGAAATGTGAAAATAATGATATATTTAAAGCAGACAGAAGAAGACTGGTAGTAAATTTTGAGACGGCAGTCTTCGAGCTAGCACAGCACGGTGGTATGTTTGCTTTTTTCTCTTGTGAGAGATGGACGTGTGGAAATTACCTGACGTGTGTGAGCGGAGGGTTGTAGGCCTTCATACCTGTCGGGGATAATAACAGGTATTTTAGCAGCGAGATGAATCGGTGATTACAGCAAAAGGCATTTTCTTTCTCACAAGGAGGGAGGGAGCTTTGGCATTTGTAAACTGGTCGTGACAAGTAGCCATAAATTACTCTTTAAGACATCCATTAAAACTCATCTGACACAAATGCCATCTATAAACATACCTGAGTGACAGTGACGTTCAGCAGCTGCTGCCACGAATGCGGTTTCGTGGACGTAACACAATGTGGCAAAACATATCTGAGTCAGTGATTCAGTAAATGGTGTAAATGACACAAGGATTACTAAACTACTCAACACACCTGCACAGGTAAACCTGTCAGGGTGGATGGGTGACGCATAAGATAGATTGAGTGCTACTGGAAGCTTGAGGTAAGCTGTGAAAAAGTGTTGCATCAAACAGCAGAAAGGACAATAAAACAATAAGTTTCACAAAAAAAAATCTTAAATTTCATTAAAAAACTGCAAAGTTTGTGATTTTTACATCGTGTTTGTTGTATTTGGTATAACGGTGTTACAGTGAGGCAGCTTGTCTGCGTTTAAACACCCTGGATAATCCTCTTTTCTGACTCTAATAATGACCATAAATCACAAAATTTACTTCATGCTTTATTTGGGAAAACCTGAAAACTGCTTCCAGAAACTCAGTGGAAAACTGCAAACTTCCCTACAAGCGTTTCCAAAACAAAGCTCTCGAGGACCACAAACCTCCTCGAGGGCAGCTCATCATCTGTCTCGTCAGCCAATTGTCTGTTTGTCTGTCAGCAGTCTACACACAGTTTTCTAGATATCATGTTAAAATGTTTGTCTGATAGTTGATACCAATAACAGCTGAGCTGATTTAATTTTGGTAAAAAAAATTGGCTCACAGGTACATCTAATGTGAAAATCCATAGAAACTTTATATATACTCACAATTTTGTATGAATTGTCTTCAAACTAGGGACATAAGTACCTAGCTTGCTTAACCATTTGACCTTGATCCTCATTCTTAGCAACCAAGGTCAAAGTTGACCCTGAAAAAACACCATATCGAGTAATATATATAAGGGCTCTGCAACACTTTTCAGCCAATTCTCCTCAAATCAAAAATGATTAATAAAATAAAACACACAGTTTTAATATGTAATGTTTCAAGGTCATGGGTCAAAGGTCAGATATTAGCTTTTTTGGTAATTTTCTGACAAAAAATCATGAAGTTGACCTTGACAATTTGGTGGATGTAAGTCAGATTTTAATGGATTGTTAACATGACCCCACGCTGGTAGTTGTATCACGTCCAGTATGATGGAGAAGAAGTTATTATCATTATTATTACTGTTGTTGGAAGGTTGGTGGTTCAATCCCTGGCTCCCCCTAGTCTGCATACCAAATATCTTTGGACAAGAACCCCAAGTTGCTCTCCGATGCACCCATCAGAGTATGAGTGTGTGTGAATAAAGTAAAATTTTATTTATATAGCACCTTTCAAGATGAAATCACAAAGTGCTTTACAAAGGCAGAAACAGACATTAAAATCTAAAACAAAACAAAATCAACCAAATGCGAGTTTAAACAGATAAAACATGACTGAGTCCACAGATCTCAAACTCAAAAGGAGGGAGTTCCAGAGTCTGGGAGCCACTGATACAAACGCTCTGTCACCTTTTGTTTTTAACCTTGTATGCGGGACAACCCGCATACAAGGTTAAATATCTAAGCGATATTTCTTAGATGGTAAAAACAAGAGCGAACCAAAGATTGAACGTGTGTGTGCAGCGTCAGAGCTGGATCAAATGTAACACCAAGGTTCCTAATGGAGGATTTAATATAAGAAGCAAGAGGGCCTAGATTTTTAACCACGAGGGGAACAAATTTCTCAGGAGCAAAGACAATGACTTCTGTTTTATCAGCATTTAGTTGAAGGTAATTACCAGCCAGCTTTTGGTGGAAAAGCACTTCAAAAGCACAGAAACAGTGCTTGTGTGAATGGGTAAATGTGGCATGTTGAATAGAGTGCTCTGGGAGAGCAGAAAAGTGCTATATAAGAATCAGTCCATTTACCTTAGCATATAAAGCGCCTTGAGGTGACCATGTTGACTGTTGTGATTTTTTGCTATGTAAATAAAATTGATTTGAAATGAATGCTGCTCAAAAGAACATGGACGCAGCTTTGAAGTCAGAAAAATGAAGCCATTGTAGAAAATGTTGACCGTTTTTGGTCAGTGTGAGTCAAAAAGGAGGATTTTCCATGAAGTGCTCATTGGCACCTGTCCCTTTGAGTTTTTGAAACCAAAATGGCGTTAGTGAAACTGCGAGTCTTCAAAATATCGCTCTGCCTAACACCCTAACCCTGAACTTCAAGGGTTTTATCTGACGATCACAAGCTACACTTTTTCCAGAGGAGTCCTCTTTTTTTCTTTTGGTTGAGGTCGTCGCTAATGATGATGGTGTACGAGCCAGACATTTTACGTGCCTGACCAGTTGTCCTCTGTTTGAGGGCCGTTCTGCTTCATCTGGACCTTCAATCAAGACATCCTCCATTCTGAGGAGTGCTGCTGACCCTCTAAACCGTTTCAAGATTGTGGCGTGCATTGGAGAGCCCGTGACCTCACTTTCCTGACTTGCAGGTATCGTGGTAGATGGGTTTGGACTTTTTACCCATCTGTAGCCACCGTTCATTAGCAATCCAGAGCAGTCTGCTGTTGGCTTTAAGCATTGCCGCTTAGCATCTATCAGCGATGGCAGCAGGTTGAGGACATGTAAACGACGTGCATTTGTGCGTCAGAATCCACGTTGAGCACAGCTGAAGGTTTCACGTTTCCTCTTTGTCAGTGCTGTGAAACACATTCTTTCTGCTATTAACGGTTACAACAGAGTGCATGTGTCACTCAGTGAGCAGAGGAAGCTCTGTGCCAACTGCCAATCATGAATCTGTGCGGTATGTAAACACTAACAGCCCACGCCTCGTTTGTTCTGGACTCGACCCAGCGGGCTGTGTGTGAAACTGGATCACAATGAAGCGGGGTGTGACTTCTCTTTACAGGCCTGTCCGTCAGCAGGATGAAGAATTTTAATTGCAGGCCTGGCTTAAGTCCGCGGGTTGCCTCCTGATGAAATGCTCACATTTAGATTCATGCAACGACAGGAGAGCTGTCACCGCTGTAGCCACATGTCTGCAAAGCTGCAGAAGTCAAAGAGTCACCTGTGTAGAAGCTTTGTTCTACATTATGAAGACAAATAACCACCAATGTGGTTTAATCAGTGAAAAAACCAGAGGGCCAAGATTTACAGGAGATATTTTAAAGTCCTTAACATCACAGAGCTTTTTAGTGTTTGTTAACACCGACAGCAGCAGCTGCTGGAGAAAGAGTCCCAGTTTACCTCCCGGTTGTACTCATTTAGATTATTTTTAAAATTCAAACCGTGAACAGATGTTGGAGTTTAAAACGTCCGGAGCCTGGAGGGAAACTGATGTTCATTTCTCACTTTTCATCTTCTTTAGTTGCTCAAACAAACTCATAGATGGACACTAAGTAGTGTGATTTCCTCGCTGCAGGCGCTTTGGTTTAGTTAAGTCAACAAGAGCGTGACTGAAAACTGGCTGATCAAACAGGCTATAGAGTTACGCTGCTGTCAGCCTGACGAGTCTGTTACATCACACACACGTTGACGCACCTGAGCTTTTCAGGGAGTCTTCAGAAGTCTGATCTCGGGAGTTTAGAGGATTAAGAGCTCTGAGGTGAGGAAGGAAAGAAACTCACTGGTTTTCACCCGATTTCTACAAATGAGTGTCACTCATGCTTTACATCACACAGTTTATTCACATTTTCTCTGCAGACAAGTTTATCTGCTCAGTTTATCCACTAAATGTTTTAAATTAGGAAAGTTTAAATTAAAAAATAATGCCAAGAGCAGCCAACTCAACATTTCACTGCTTCCACTCAGATTTTTTGGCTAGTTTGAAGATTTGCCCATAAAAACAGATGGAAGGAAACACGACCGCGACGTCTGATTGCACTTTTTCTGTGTTCTTGCTTTATGTACAAAACTCTGGGGATGAAAAATGAAGCCAAAGATGAGGTGACAAAAAATGCCACCTCCTACCAGGCGCTGGTAAAAACATTTTAAAACAAGAAGTAGTCAGAAAAAATATTACATTTAATTTTCAGATGTTATTTAAACTGAATGATTTATAAGCACAACGATCCCTCACAAACAACGTCAGAGCTGAAAAATTAAGCGCCAAAACCTGCAGTTCCTCTAAGGTCCACAAGGGGCTCCAGCAGTGAGTCAGCCCCCATAGACCAGGGTGTCCAACTCCAGGCCTCAAGGGCCGGTGTCCTGCAGGTTTTAGATCTCACCCCTGGGTCAACACACCTGAATCACATGATTAGTTCATCACCAGGCCTCTGGAGAACTTCAAGACATGTTGAGGAGGTCATTTAGCCATTTAAATCAGCTGATTTAAAACCTGCAGGACACCGGCCCTTGAGGCCTGGAGTTGGACACCCCTGCCAAAGACTGTCATGTCCAACTCAACAGCACAAAAATCATGTTTACAGCCTGATACAAAAACTGCTTCCACTCAGGTTTTTTGGCTATCAATAACTGGCCCATTCATAATAACTGTTTTATAACTCACCTGTTTAAATTGTATTAAGGGTTACATTGTAAGGGGCGTGGCCTATTTGAGTGACAGGTGGAGTACCTGCCGGTTTTGTTTATAGGAATTTGAAAACGGATTACTTGAGGTTTGGTCAGGCGGGACGTTCTTCCTGTCTTTCAGCTGCAGCATTCCTACAAACCTCTGGAAATGCACTGCATTGTTATGCTGTCACTGCTGTGTGTAATCAGTGTTTGTATGATTTGCTAAGCCATAAATCCACAAACGGTCTGTGAGGGATTCAACATGTAAACACAGTATAAAAATAATTTTTGCATCTGTCTGTAAATTTCCATGTTACAAAATATATAGACATGTAAATCAGTGTTTGCATGATCGTGTGTGTGTGTGTGTGTGTGTGTGTGTGTGTGTGTGTGTGTGTGTGTGTGTGTGTGTGTGAGAAGCTTCTCTCAGTCCACATCACAGATGGAAAAGCGACTTTATACCCTACTCGACTCTGGGAGAACAAAAAGGAGGAATGAAGAGGAGACGAAGTGAGAAAGTGTGGACATTTAACCCCTTCACTTCCTTATGAAGACTCCAGTAATCAGGCAGTGTGTGCATGTGTGTGTGTGTGGGAGGGGTGGGGGTAAAGTGGGAGCATCGCCCCTGGCCGTTTGGAGGTGAGAAGATCTAATCCTGAATTAAATGATCTGGCACTTTACAAAATACACGACAATTACACAGATAATTATACCAAGCCTTCACATGGAGCCCACGGGTCACAATTAACACACACACACACACACACACACACACACACACACACACACACACACACACACCAGCTGTAGCTCAGACCTGCTGTCGAGCTGTGTGGATGTACGCTGCACACAGAGGACAATAAACAGTTTACAGGATGACAGCATTTAAAGATATGAGCAGAACCTCCTCCTGATGAGCAGTGACAAATAAAGAGAGCATAAAGTCGAAGCTGCTTTAAAGGCGGTCAGGGAAGAATAAGTCGGCTGTGGAGATTTAAAGTGGAAGCAGCGATTATGGCAGCTGGACACACCATGGACACATTCCTGTTAAAGTTCTTCGAAGGATGTGCTGACCACTCAGAGATTCATTATCACCATCTGATAATTACATTTGAATAACTCTGAGCCAAACAGACCCCAGGAGACGTGAAGGTCGATTGTTATTAGCAATGAATAGTTTAGCTCAGGTTTTCTCCCCTCAGATCCACCAGCAGTCACCTTAAAGCTAAAAGATAAGGTACAGGGACAAATTCTGCAACACTGACTTTTCTTCTCTGCTGTTGGTGGTACTGAAGATAGACATCAGAGGTCCTGGATGCAAACAATATGAGGAACTGCAGCACTGAGTGCAGCTAATGCCCACTGAACACAAAGAAGGTTAGTCATCATCCAAGAGTTTCTAATGGAAAGCCAGGCTGGAACTGGTGTGATGAGACAGCAGGGTATCATCTGCATAGAGGCAAAAAGAAAGTTTGAACTTTTAAGTAACTTTATGCAGTGGTAACAGAAACAGTGAGGGGCCCTGGATCAACCCCTGAGGGTCTCCACATTTATTCAACAATGCATCAGCAGACTTTTTAAAGAGCAAAGTGAGCAAAAGATGGATTGTACCACCATGACACCACCCACTAGTTAATAAGGTACCTCTCATTCATTTAAATACAGTCAGAGGACGTTTGAGACTTCACATTTCAGACCTGGAAGCTGAGTCTGTGTTTGATATAAAGTTGATGCCACAGACACAAAGGACTAACGTACTGAGAGTTACAGAATACCCAGAAGCCCATTGTGCGTGCCCCAACAGGTCGGAGTTGCTTTACTGCCTTAAGGGAGACCTACACAGTATCAGGCGGGTTGTTTAGAGGTTGTGGTTGGCAGCTTGGTTTATAATTTAGCGTTTAAAGTGACACTGTGGCTTTTCAGAGCTTCACATCCTGGTCAATATCTCCCCCCGAGCTCCTCCCCTCTGTCTGCTTTTACTGTTGTTCAACATATATATCGGCGTAGAAGACTATTCATTAGATCATTATCATTTTCCAGTCCCAGATGTGTTTGTTTACTCTGTTTACTGTTTGTTTGTTGGTCTTGCTCACAGACTCAGTGAACGAGGAGTTTAGTTACACTAATGATGACCCTCGGGCTGTTAGTTAACTAGCTCCCTGCAGACCTTAAACACAGCTAATGCACACCTTCAGGGACACACTAATGTGTGCTTTGTGCGCGTGCATAAACTAAACATGTGTGGACCTGTATGCGCACGAGTATGTGCGTCAGCTCCAGTGTAACTGCTGCATGTACTAACCCCTACAGTGAGGTAATCTGATGTTTCCTGTACTCCTCTCGCAGCTGCTGGACAACATACATAACACACAGTACACATATATATTATGTATGCATAAATAATAATAATAACCATTTTCTGCATATGACACACAGGTCATTTTAAATGTGAGTGTAATGTCCTCTGAAGTGCAGAAAACGTGTGTGTGTGTGTGTTGTTGGTAACTGTCTCCTGTGGACCATCTGCACCTGCAGCTTGGCTTCCATCATTAACCAAACCACAGTGATGTCATCAGGGACCGATGGGCAGCAGCTGCTTTAACATAGACACACACACCATCCAGTAATAATGAAGTCATGTGATCTCCGACTTCAGCCGACCACCAGTCTCATTAGTTTACTGTAAATTGTGAGCCATAGATACAGCTCCATCTTCATTCTACTTGTGTCTGTCATTTTAAAGTAAATTTTTATGAGTATTAGGGAAGTCATAGAACCACATGCACCCCTTACTTGCCTTTTGGAGTTAAAATTAGAAAATGTGCACCACTGAGGAACGACCAACCAATCAGCATGTAGTAGCAGAAAACCTAGTTGTAGCTTAATTTAAATATAGACATATATTCTATACAGTATTTGTGAAAACTCATAAATTATACGTGATTATTTTAGCCCAGTTTACTCATCAGTTTTGAGGACTATCTCATGAAGATGACAGGATTAACAAGCAGTGTAACGGCTCCCATTAGTCAGCCCTGTTACCAGTTTAAAATACTGATTTATTGCTTTTATATCAAAAGCTACAGCTAAGTGCTGCTGTTTCTGACGCTGGTTTTTATCTTAGATTTCATCCAGTAGGCGCCATTCAAAGGAGCAAAATTACCCATCAGGAACTCCAGTTTGTAAATTGCCCGTAAACATCCATACATCTATATCACCAGATTACAGATTACATACAGAGTTATGTATGCGCTCCTGTTAGCTGTTGTTGGCCAGTTTTAGTGAAAGCTTCTTTGAAGTGGGTCTATCTCATCGCTGGACTCAAACACTTATGTGCGAATGTAATCGACCTGTTCATCAGAGAGTGTGATTTTTAGGACAGGCTGGCATGGTATCTTAGAAGCTTGTATCTTATGGCTTCTCTCAAAATGTAAAAGAACCCACCCACCACTTTAATCACACTCTAGATCTTGTTTTAACATATGGCATAGAAACTGAACCTTTAACAGTGTTTCCTGAAAACCCTCTCCTGTCTGATCATTTCCTGATAACATTTACATTTACAATAGAGAAGACTTTAGAAGCTGCTTCAGCTTAAAATCAGCCTATCAGCTCTTTCTGACCTTTGACCTCCTCGGTGCTGGCTGCATGCGCACAGCCTGAAGTCTCAAAAACAAAAAGCATATGTCTCATTACACCCAGGCAGGCTGCTGAATCGCTAAAGAATGAGCCGTCCTGCAAAAAAAGGAAAAGAACAAACTTCGCTGAACAGCAACAACGCTGCTGTGAAACAATGGCCGCTTTGTATGTCAGCGTGTGTTTGGCACGACGGCGTGGTGAAATATGTCACGGCAACATGTTTCGGCCACGGCGTGGAAGTGAAGGCGACGCCTCCAGTTCTCACAGAGCGACGAAACTGCAAATGAATCACACAGAAAGCACAATACAGCCTCACACACACAATCAACAGCTTGTTTTTTTCTGTCTGCAACTACTCTTTAAATCACAAATAAATCTTAAAATAAAATCGGATTGTTTTTAACAGGCAACTGTTTTCCAGAGGAGAAAAGCACAAAATCTAACAGTGGCATTTTGCCACTGAAGAAAGTGTCATGAAAATGGCTTCATGTTTTAATTACCCCTGAATTTAGAAACCGAGAGTTGAATTAAAGCTGAAGAGTCGGTCTCTTTTTAACTTTATTTGGAAGAACGGACCAACAATAAAACAGCTCATGGACATCGGTGATAGAGTATGTACCAATAACACCAATAACCATGTGCTTTTAATGACGTCTGTGAACTTTACAGGTGGAATGATTGCACAGATGCATCTTACTGACTTCAAAAACAAAAATTGGATTATTTTGGATTTTCTTTGATCCACACAGGAACAAAAGTACACACAGGTTCAAATACATACATATACTCAGACTTAAGTGGTGATGAAGGAATGAATTAGTGACTCGGACTGACAGCAACTGGCAGTTTCTCTTTGAATATTTGGGGAATTGGAGGAAAACCACTGATGGATGACATCAGCTTGGGCTCTAAAAATTCTAGAGAGTTGAAAATTAGGACGTGAGGTTTGGTTTATCATTTTGGAGGGCTTTCTTTTTGATTGCGCTAGGATTTTAGTTGTTTTTCATAAATTTGCCTTTTAATCTGCTCATGTTTGAGCAGGCACAGATTAACTCTAACAACAGATGAATATTTCATCCACCGCTGCATGTTTGTATGTGCCATCAGTGGCTTTTTTCACGACTGTTGACTCAGTCTTAGCGGTTTTCACAGCTCTGAGCTCAGTTCGTGGTTCAGGATTGTTTGCTTTCCTCAGAGATAAGTTCAAGTAGGTGTTAACAGCTTAAACAAACAGTGTCACGGTTGGAGGATAAGGGACATATTAATGTTGGTGTTGGAGTTATCCAGCTATCTTTGATTCATCTCACTTTGTCACAAAACGTGTTCACCTTTAATTCAGGCTGATTGTTGTTGTTGATTCTGATGAGAAGACCTAATGATGGGTAGAACAGACAAACACAACCGGAGTTTTAAGGATATGGACTTTTCTTCTGATATTCACTCAGATGAACAAGAATCCTATTAAAGGGTTGTTAAAAGGTGTCAGTACATGAGAATTTGATGATAAAAGTGAAGGATCAAAGACAGAGGCTGCCGGGGGATTCCCATGATGAGCTTGACAGTATTTTTTCTTTCCAGTCTCCTTTCTCACTCAGTATGAGTTAATAGACCTCTCTGCATTGAATCATATCTGTTATTAACCTCTGTCTCTCTTCCACAGCATGTCTTTCATGCTGTCTCCTGTCTCCCTTTTAACAGTAAGAAACATCCAGCAGAACCAGGCTAAGGGAGGGGCGGGGCCATCCGCTGCGATTGGTTGGGGTGACAGAAGGAAGACAGGGTAAAGACATGCTGTGGAAGAGAGCCAGAGATGAATAGATGTAATGTAATGTATACTTTATTGAT
>NW_024582578.1:54735-81680 GCF_018398535.1 Haplochromis burtoni
CCCCTTGGGGAAATTACTCTCTGCATTTAACCGATTCACTCAGTGAAGCAGTGGGCAGTATAATAACATTTATAATATTAGTCCTCCCACTGCAATAAGAAAAGCCCAGTTTAGGAAAATTATCGGTCCTGTCCTGAAAAGTCTGTCTCTTTCTTTGATTTTTGGATTTTTTGTCAGTGTTTCATTGATTTTAGATTTTTGGTTTCAGTTTTTAAGTTTGAAATCTCATCAAATACCACTGGACCCTTTGTTCACGATCAACCATTTGTTTTAAAATAGATCACATAATCTGTTTAACAGTATAATGCCCTTTGTATCATATTTGATACATGAGTTTCTGAGACCTCTACCTCATCGACATGATCAATACTTGCCATAATTTCAAAGTGTTATGGACAAAACTATTTTTTTTGTCTAAAATTAACTTTTTTGTTAACAAAAAGTTGCCAAAAACGCCCAATGTATTAAATACGATACAAAAAATGTATAATAAATATAGAAAAATATATATCATACACAACATGATATAGCAAAAAAGAATTTGTGGATTTTGTTATAACGGTTAATAAACATCTTAGTTCCAAAAAATCTGAGTTTTCTGGCTGTTTTGTGATAGGTTGGGTCTTACAGGGTCAAATATGAGATCCTTTTTTATTGTGACATCCAGGAAGGTTTCGTTGAGGTTTTCCGCAACCAACACACAAAGATATTTAGTTTCCGTGATTTATGAGTCCATTAATCCCAATCATACTGGAGAAAAGCTAAAAGCACAGTGATTGTCAGTTAACCTCTGAATAGTCTGACTTCTTTTTTATTTCATTTTAACAATTTCTGTTACTGACTTTTATCACCTTATGGATCTTTTCATCTACAGAAGAAAAGTCCATATCCTTAAAACTCCGGTTGTGTTTGTCTGTTCTACCCATCATTAGGTCTTCTCATCAGAATCAACAACAACAATCAGCCTGAATTAAAGGTGAACACGTTTTGTGACAAAGTGAGATGAATCAAAGATAGCTGGATAACTCCAACACCAACATTAATATATCCCTTATCCTCCAACCGTGACACTGTTTGTTTAAGCTGTTAACACCTACTTGAACTTATCTCTGAGGAAAGCAAACAATCCTGAACCACGAACTGAGCTCAGAGCTGTGAAAACCGCTAAGACTGAGTCAACAGTCGTGAAAAAAGCCACTGATGGCACATACAAACATGCAGCGGTGGATGAAATATTCATCTGTTGTTAGAGTTAATCTGTGCCTGCTCAAACATGAGCAGATTAAAAGGCAAATTTATGAAAAACAACTAAAATCCTAGCGCAATCAAAAAGAAAGCCCTCCAAAATCATAAACCAAACCTAACGTCCTAATTTTCAACTCTCTAGAATTTTTAGAGCCCAAGCTGATGTCATCCATCAGTGGTTTTCCTCCAATTCCCCAAATATTCAAAGAGAAACTGCCAGTTGCTGTCAGTCCGAGTCACTAATTCATTCCTTCATCACCACTTAAGTCTGAGTATATGTATGTATTTGAACCTGTGTGTACTTTTGTTCCTGTGTGGATCAAAGAAAATCCAAAATAATCCAATTTTTGTTTTTGAAGTCAGTAAGATGCATCTGTGCAATCATTCCACCTGTAAAGTTCACAGACGTCATTAAAAGCACATGGTTATTGGTGTTATTGGTACATACTCTATCACCGATGTCCATGAGCTGTTTTATTGTTGGTCCGTTCTTCCAAATAAAGTTAAAAAGAGACCGACTCTTCAGCTTTAATTCAACTCTCGGTTTCTAAATTCAGGGGTAATTAAAACATGAAGCCATTTTCATGACACTTTCTTCAGTGGCAAAACGCCACTGTTAGATTTTGTGCTTTTCTCCTCTGGAAAACAGTTGCCTGTTAAAAACAATCCGATTTTATTTTAAGATTTATTTGTGATTTAAAGAGTAGTTGCAGACAGAAAAAAACAAGCTGTTGATTGTGTGTGCGTGAGGCTGTATTGTGCTTTCTGTGTGATTCATTTGCAGTTTCGTCGCTCTGTGAGAACTGGAGGCGTCGCCTTCACTTCCACGCCGTGGCCGAAACATGTTGCCGTGACATATTTCACCACGCCGTCGTGCCAAACACACGCTGACATACAAAGCGGCCATTGTTTCACAGCAGCGTTGTTGCTGTTCAGCGAAGTTTGTTCTTTTCCTTTTTTTGCAGGACGGCTCATTCTTTAGCGATTCAGCAGCCTGCCTGGGTGTAATGAGACATATGCTTTTTGTTTTTGAGACTTCAGGCTGTGCGCATGCAGCCAGCACCGAGGAGGTCAAAGGTCAGAAAGAGCTGATAGGCTGATTTTAAGCTGAAGCAGCTTCTAAAGTCTTAAATAATTTGCTGCATCTTGTTTCATGGTGATTTCTTCTAGCATTGTTCCTGATCATTGACCCTGTAGTGTTCTGTATACGTTTTTGGTGACCCATAACACCTTCTACATAATTATGTAAAGCTATTTGCATTTTGCAGTCATGTGACTGCTAACCACCTGACGTTAAATTGTTCGCCATTGTGGATTTATGACACAATGTTGGATCAGATGAAACACGTAACCACAGGTTGTTATCATAGACGGTATAAAACATGGGTGTAGCTTCTTGGTCAGAAAAATTGAGCAAATGTTGCGCTGGCTAAAAAATGGCTTCACACTTCCAGTCCTGTAGAAGTTGACGGGAAAACCGAAGAACGGATAAAACTTGAGTCAAGACAAGTTCAGAGATGATCCATCCGCTGTACTTTGGTTTATTTGCTGATTAGTCCTAATCCTAAACTTCATGCCCAGACTTGATTGTTAGTTGGACAGACTGATTTTTTTGTGAAGCCTTTAAATATTTAGTTTCCAAAACACTGTGAGCCCATGAGCTGCACTTAGACCATGGACACTTAAAACCTCAACTTATGGTTGTATTTAACCCAAACCTCTAACCCAACCAAGTAATAACCAAGTAGTTTTAGGCTACTTTTTAAAACGCAGCATTATCTGTGTCCTTTGGTGTTTTGTCCAAGTGTAAACGCCATTTTGATCACTATAAAAAACAGCGTTGAAAAATTCCTGCCAGGATGAAGTTTTTTGGAAACTCAGTTTCACCATTTACATGCAAACTAAGAAAACAGATTTTGTCTAAAACCTCAAAGGTGTGTTCCTCTACCTCGTTTTTTGGCGCCTTATTGTGCTTGTGGGCGTCTGATTAGGTGTCCTTCAGGGTTGTGGTTATATCGCCTGCTCTTCCTGTGGTTTGCTCTTGATAGCGCTTGAGATCTTTCTATTTTTTGCCTTTTTCAAAGCAAAGTCAGGAAATTGTCTTTTTGAAAAATTAACTGTGTGTGTACGAAGCTTTAATGCCTAGAAATCTGTGATGTTGTCATGTGATTCGAGCTCTGCGGCATAAAAGGTGTAAACATTTATTCTTATCAATCACCAAGAATTATGACCAGGGAGACTAAATAATGTTATATAGGAACAGACACACAAATATCAACAGATTAAAGGTCGTGACTACTTCATGAACCAGGTCGAACAGAAACACAATTCTGATTGACTCTTATAGATTTCAGCAGATCCCCCAAAGCTTTTCAGATATTTCCTTTGTCACTGATTTTACATAATGTCAACATCTGAAATATTCTTTTATGTTCATCCAACAATATTCTGGATCACTGAAAATGGAGATTTAAAAATCTCCTGCTAGGCTGAAGATTTTTGAAAATATTATTTCTAAACATAATCTTTCTTTTAAAAATAATTTTCTCCCATTACTTTGATATCTAAAATGCATTCTCATATCATAAAAAGAGAGTCAGTGTTAAGGCCTATGGTCTGTTTCTTTAAAATGTGGGAAAAGAAAAACTTTCCACAGTTGTTGTTTTGCGCCTTTCTCAGTCTCATTTATGACTTGCTGAATATTTTCTGTTTTCTCTCAAATCTCAGGAATGAATCTGTTGTGTAAAACATCATCTTGACAGGATTTCACATCCAAAACTACAAGATTAAAACCAAAAGTGTTCCTCTGAGTGCAACATGGATTTTGGGGCTGGAGATTCGTCACGGTGCCAGAATCAGCCGTGTAGTTGGCCGTCACGTCCCGCGCTAATGAGTGCCCATATCACCTAATTGTCCGACAAACTGTTCCTTTAATATCCGCCAGTGTGTTTGTAAAGTGTGTGTTTGCTTAATTTATGCAGGATGATACAAGACGCCTTCTGCCGAGCTGCCTCTTCTTCCCTCTACAATAACACACATCCACCCTCCTCCTCCACCTCCTCCTGCTCCTCTTCCTCTCACTTCAACCTTCTGTTCTCCTCCTCCTCCTTCATTCCCTCCCCCCATCTCTCCCAGACAACTGTGACAGTTTTAATTCTGACCGCTGATTAGCCTGAATCAATTAAGTCCTCCACGCTGTGTCCAACAGCAGAGCAGCATGAGGTATTTAGACTATTTAGGCTCCCATTCATCAAGCTCCAGCCTCCTAATCACCCTTTAATTACACGACTACGACTATGGGGGCTCGAGTGGGACATTAGGTGGCGTGGCTTTCTCTGCAGAGTTTGAAGTGGATGCGGGAACAGGCGACCGCCTCTGTGGCGTCTCAGTGGCTGATTGCACAGAAAATCTCAGCGGGAGCTGCAATTGGTGTTCGTCTTATATTCAGGTCTGTTTAGAGTCCAAATCATTTAAATTTCATCTACAATTTAAGTAAAACCCCATTCAACAGGAGAATACCAAGGCCTTAAACTAAATTCAAGTAGACATAAACTCAGCATTTCCTGTGCAGATGTTTCACATTAACCCCCCTACCCACCCACCCATCCAGGGGTTCCTGGATAGAAAACATCATGAGAATTTAATTATTACTAATAATTCATAAAATCCTGAAGATGGAACGGGAAAACTCATATTTACACATTTCCCCTTGTTTTTTCGTTATTTTAACAATATATGTTCTTAATGACGTCCTGACTGATTCGCTGGCCCTTATTTTTCCCTTTTTTCTACTGATGATAGATGTATTAAAAATACAGATTACTATGGAGGTAAAAAAGGTACTTTTTAAAATTATTTTTTAAACTTGTACTAACCTTAACTTAAAGAATAAGAGGAAATGATCTTGACCTAAAGTACGGTGTTAGGTTAGATTACCCAGCCCTCAGTTCTATAGTTGACCCATAATGTAAAAACCTTTTAAAAATTTTAAAAGAATATGTTTGGGGAAACAAGGCCTTTCTTTCTAGTCTGCACAAATATGGAGGTACATAACTGCCAAAATTAAAAAGAAATTAATAAATAATTTATTTAATGGATAAACGAATTTGTAACTAATTAATGTTGTAATAAAATTTTAATGAAACTACATCACGTTGCTCAGGTATTTATTCACATCAATTTATTAATAATGAACAAAAAAGTAATCCTGACCTTAAATCATACTTTAAGTTAGATCCACTGTTGACCTATTTGCATAAAAAGACTTTTTATAAAAAGTATAAAAAGAAAAAAAATTAAAATAAAGAAAAACATGGAAAAAATGCAAGAAAAAATCATACAAAATGCCAAAAGTTAAATGTGAATAATTTTTATACCCCACCTTGAAACTTTGGAGATACTAGCAACTACCACATAAATAATAATTTTAAAGTAATTAGTTGACTGGTTGAGGAGGCGTTCGAATGAGGCCAAAAGGCAGCGGCCTGGGTTTCAGTCTGATCTGCAGCTCTTTCCTTCTCTTTGTCCCCCTCTTTCCTGTCTACTCTTCACAGCTAAATTATCAAAGACAAAAGTAAATATAAATAAAAGAGAATTAAGTAATAATATTTAAAATGACAAAAGTGATCTAATTTTATTTTATGCATTTTCTTTTAGCTCCCGTTTATTCATTTTTGCTTGGATTGGTTCTTGCATTATTGGTTCTGGTGAAATGAAATTTCTTTGTATTATTATTTTTGCAAAGACAGTAAAGGGAATCTTGAACTTGCTTCAGTATCAATTAACCTTAGTATTAATTTTGTTTTAATAGATAATAATAGACAAAAAAAATCTTTGGTGAAACAGCATTTATTTTAATTTTTACTTTAGCTTGTTCACCAACCAGTGGGTAAAGAAATGCAGGAAAAGATGTTTTGGAAGAAATGGATACTGAAAAAAAAAATTAAAAGATGAAAAGAAATGAATGAAGGAATAAGTGTGAATGTAGATATTAATAAATACAGAATCATCAGGGATCAGAGCTGTATTTTAATATTAAATATATTTAGTGATTTTAATAACGTATTTAATTCAATTTTATTTATATAGCGTTAAATCACTACAACGGTTGCCTTGGTGTTTGTGGCAGCTGAAGGCCTCCATAGTATTTTGAATTCCCCAAAGTCTTCATTTCTGAGCAGGAAGTTAAACTCCGCTCTCTTTCCTTACAGCTATCAGCGTTACTAATCCTTTTTGTGCCTCTCTTGTCGAGCCACTCAAAGCACCGGCAGGGATAACATCACTTCATTGACAACCGGCAGTCCTGGTTTGTCAATTAGACCTTGTAGTCAGCTAATCTCCTGTAGGCCCGCTCGGGTTTTCACTCGTGTGAAGGGAGAGAAAAGCAGAGCGCTTTAATGCCGCCTAATGACGTTATGGGAGGAATAGCCCCATGCCGCTGGGAACCTGATAATCCCACTTTGTTCCTTTGGGATTTGTTGAAAAAGACCCTCCTCCTCCCCCCTCTGAGTTGCTGATCTCCTTCGTGTTGCGCCGACACAAAGGGGCCCCCGCTGTCGGGCCCCGTCCACCTCTTATTCTCTACAAACCTCTCTCATTTACTGGGGGCGCGCACCCCTTTATCTTCTCCTCAATTAGCAGGAAAGGCTTGCGCTGATCACTTCCTGTGCAGAGGTGAGCAGACGTTCGTGGAGGTTATCACGGAGACACGATGCAGCGGGAAATAAGATTCACAGTTTCGTCCCCAGAACTGGATGGAAAGCCTCGGTGACGCTTTCATGTCACGTCGGCTCACCAGTGGGACGCAGGCCGGTCCTCCAAAGCGCCACCCACCTCTTTCAGCCTCATTATGGCGTCTCTCTTTCAGGAGGCGGGGATGGAGGGGTCTGAGGCTTTGATGAACATGTCCTCCTATTTCCGCTGGACTCTCAGAGACTTAACTCTGCCAAATCCTTCAGGGTGAACAGAGCTCAGACCAGGAGACCTAATTCACTAACAAAGGAACTGAAGTTTAATCTTGAGCTCGAAAAAATTAGTGGAAGGGTCACGGCATACGTTGCTAAAAGCAGGATTCTTATAGTTTAACTAAAATTAAAAACATAGTTTTTCATTAACACGTAGTTAATTAAATTTAAACATAAATTTGCCTTAAACTGAGAAAAAAAACCAACCAAAATGAGACTGTGTGATTGCAAAGTTTAAATAAAGTTGATATGATGGAATATTTATATACCCCCAATAAACAACATGGCAGTTCATGGAACACATTTAATCTGTGTAATTCATGTTTTTCCATGCACATTTTCCTTCCTTGTTGCTATTTGTGTAAGAATAATATTTCATGAAACGTTTCATATTGAAAGAAAGGATTTTCCACTTTCACTGCGAGAAAGTCAATATTTGGACGCAGGAAGGGTCCAAACTGGAGGTTAACAGTTAGATAATAAAAAAACTACTCTGGGTAATCCTAAACTACTCTGTTAGTTTTAAAACTACTCTGTGACATAATAAAAAAAACCTACTCCTTTAGTCTTAAAACTATTCATTTAGGTAATAAAAACTATTGCTAGTTTTAAAACTACTCCATTAGCTGTAAAGTTACTCCGTTACATAATCTACTCCATTAGTTTTCAAACTAGTCCGTCAGATAATAAAAAACGTTTAAAACTACTCCCTGAACAAAAAACTACTCAATAGATTTAAGACTACTTTGCCTCTCTGCTGCACATGTTTGATGGCACATACTGGAAACTATTCAGCATCACTGATTCACTTTCAGACATTTTATTGCCAAACCATTGTTAAAAAACCTTTCAAGCACCCCTGCTCAGACAAAATTATTGATTAATAGATCATAACACTACTGTCTGAGAGCAATAAAAAAAAGAAGCAAAAACAGAAACACTTGAAACATATTTACTTATAGGACTTGGTACAGAATTATTTATAGAACGTATTGTCCAAGTGGAGATCCTGATTTGAAGTGGGAGCCGTGGGTCTCTGCTTCTTCCTCTTATCCTCATATTTTATTATCACCACTCAACACGTCTGGCTTTCTTTTTTGGATTTGCACAGACTTTGTGCAATTTGGAATTAAGCTGTTTCAGCTTCATGTGATTTAGAGGCCAAGTGTTGTTCCATCATAGTCACCCAAAGCTGCGGCCTGCCAGCTGTTGTAGTTGAAATGGAGAAAGTCTTTGATGACCTCCCACCATGCAAGACGCATCACATGTAAAATGTGCACAGGTTTGTGCACAAATAAATGAAATAATATAGGATTACATTTGAACACTGTTAGCAAAGTCTCCCTCAAGAAGTGCCCCTCATTGCACAATGTTGCATGCAAACATGTAAAAAAAAATTTAAAAAAAAAACTGGCAAAAGCTCTCTTTACACCTTTAAAAACACAAGTGTATTTTGTTTTACTTACAGTTTATGTCATTTTAACCTCCTAGGACCTGGTGGACCTGGACATCACGTTTTGGGTTGTCTAGACCAAAATATTAAATTTTGCTCTACAAGGGCCTGATATCCACTCACGAGCACATTATACTGCTTCTGTTCTATCAAAATATTAAATGAATGTCCTCATATGTTGATCTCATTTTTCTCAGAAACAAAAATCAGGTAAAAAAAAAAAAATCTGGTAGTTCTTTGTTTTTACATTAATCAGGTCCCAGTCCCCCCAAATAGCAAAGAGAAATTAAAAATGCATGCCATGAAAGAGTTTGGGTCTTAGGAGGCTAAATATTAGTACTACGGCAAATGTGCACTCATTTACATCTTACTGCCAATGAGCCAGACTTTCTGGTCAGTTTTGTTTTGTGATCTTTACCAAAAGCTCTCCAGGTTTTCTCACTGACCATTTTTAGGGATGTGTTTTGTTTGTTCAGCCATTCAGGCTTGAAAGAGGCACCTAAGGCATATACCAGTATTGTAGCTACATATAACAGACGACTCAGCAAAGAACCAAGTTTAACATTTATTCTGGGGCACTTTCATACTTTAATTGTTAATTTATAAAAAAAAAAAAAAAAAAACAAGGGCCAAAATGGTGGCCAAGCTATAGCATGTGGTTTGTGGTCTCATGTTTCAACGGTCAGGTTCCCGGAGTAAAATTTGTGATTTATTCTGGATTTTTATTATGAGCCATAATGTTGTAACCAATGCAATTCAGTTTTATTTATAAAGCGCCAAATCAACCAAACCAACAACAGTAGCCTCAAGGCACTTTACATCTTAAGGTAGAAGCTGCAATAATGCATATAGACAAAAACCCAACAATCATATGACCCCCTATGAACAAGCACTTTTAACAGGAAAAAACCTCCAGCAGAACCAGGCTCAGGGAGGGGCGGGGCCATCTGCTGCGACCAGTTGCAGAGAGTGAAGGAAGACAGGATAAAAGACAGGCTTTGGAAGAGAGACAGAGGTTAATAACCAGTATGAGTCAGTGCAGAGAGGTCTATTAACACATAGTGAGTGAGAAAGGTGACTGAAAAGGAAAAGCTCATCATCATGGGAATCTCCCAGCTAATGGAGTGATATGGTACTATAAGGTCATTAAGATAAGATGGGGCCTGATTATTTAAGACCTTGTATGTGAGGAGCAGGATTTTGAATTTGATTCTGGATTTAACAGGAAGCCAATGAAGAGAAGCTGATACAGGACAAATATGCTCTCTCTTTCCAGTCCCTGTCAGTACTCTTGCTGCAGCATTTCGGATTAACGGAAGGCTAGAGGGAAGAGGGATAGATATGATACAAACCACTGCAGCGCGGTACCTGCAATACCTACAGCGTGCTCTAATAATTCTAATAGGATATTACGGTCAACGGTATCGAACGCTGCACTAAGGTCTAGCAGGACAAGCACAGACATGAGTCCACTTTCAGAGGCCATAAGAAGATCATTTGTAACCTTCATTAAAGCTGTTTCTGTGCTGTGATGGGCTCTGAAACCTGACTGAAAGGATGTATATAGTGTTACATCTACATATAAGAAACGACTTAGCAACGAACCAAGTTTAAATTTTATTTAAACAAGTTTAAATATTATTCAAACTTCCCTCCGTTTACACTTGAAACCACTGCAAGCTTTGACACTGTAAAATATATTCACTCCTGTAGAAACCACATCTCTGTTTGATATCAACCTGCTTGAAAGTACTACTCAACCCATATTCCTAATTTGTAACAACATCTCTGATTGGTGGAGGTTGCTGTTGCTATGGAAACGTTTAAACCTACAAAGTCAGGTTAGTTCATAAGCGTGAAACTTGCAGTCAGACTGTTGTTACTGAGCACAGCAGTGCTGAAAAGGCTTAGACTGAAGAGTTCTTCTCTGTAGAAGCAGGGATGTGCCTTCGCCATTAAAAGTAATCACGTACACTTTCCTGCACCTTAGCCTTTTCTCGTGCTCCTTTTTTATCCAAAATAAATATTTTATGGCCATGTTTCCTCTCACAGTTGGTATGCTTAGTTCTAGGCTTAAAACTCTATACTGGGATTTTTCAAAATGTCAAAGTAGAAAGTGAAGTGTGATCGCACAAAGGAAATTGTTGTGTTACAGCACCATGATATGGTTGTGCAGGTTGTCCTGTTCAGGTTCGCCCTATGACAGGTGGGATAGGCTCCAGAGACCCCACCCTGTCACCCTGATAAGGATCAGTGGAAGAGGATGGATGGTACACTATAAATCTAAGAAAAACAGCTGCCTGAAGGTATAATACAAAAATATGTTTGGGATCTTATGCTGACAGGTGTGTTCACCTGTCACAGAATGAAGAGTTGAGCATCATAAAGCTCCAAGAGTATAAAAACTGTGTTTAGAGCAACACTGGAATATGTTTTATTTAACAAGAAATAAGGAAAGGCTTATTTCTTTTACGAACAGTTTATTCCACAGACTGTATTTTTCAGAAAATTTCCTGAAAACTTCCCTCAGTTTCCTAAAAAATGAGCACCTATTTCGCCATAAATGTATTCATGAGAAAGCCATGCTTAGGTCCTTGGCTTTCATTCAATAAAGAAATACTTTTTTTACTGTAAGTTTGCAAAGAAAAAAAGGATTGATATTGGAGTTCCTAATTTATGGATTAATATCAGTTTATTGTGAGAGAATTATTAAGATTAACTTTGGCCAGCAAAAGCATTGCAGACCATTATTGTCCCGTTACTGAATTTGTTGTGGATTTATTCCTTTATTTGATTATTTTTTCCATTCTAACTGAAACGTTTTGTTGTGATTTGAGCCACATTATGTCCAACACGTCTTCAGATGTCTTTAATCTTGTGCTTCCTTCACATTTCCATGCTCCTGCTCTCTGAACGATTCGTCCTGGTCTCTGAGGAGGTTCTTGGATGAGCATTTGTTGCCTTCTTTTCTTTAGAGACTCTTTTGTCTGGGGTGTCGAGTAGAGGCCGACTCTTCTGCCCCCCCCCACCCGCTGCACCCTCGGGTGCCAAAAAAACTCAGAGAAGAGAAAGACAGATGGCCACTCGGTTTAAAATCGGTCCTCTGGTGCTCGAAACAGCGTCTCAGAGCGTCCGCGGTTCTCCGAGAGTCACGGCGAGCAGATGCACATACATATGCTTTTCCTAAATGATCCTGTTTTTACTGGGGATGAAGGCGGACCTGGAGCAGGACTCCTGAACCCTGAGGTCAGCCCGCTCTGTGCGCTGCTTTAGACAATACAAGGTGGCAGAGGCAGGAGGGACACTGGTTGTGACTGTTGTCCTGATCTCAAAAACTGACGTCTGAGCGACTAAGGGTTCCTGATTGGCTCCTTCATAACCCATAATGCACCTGGATACTATATGTAAGACCTGCAGATCATACAGATAGATAAATATTCTGTTGCCTGCATAGACTGTATATTTTTCAAAAAAGGCCATGTCTGCCATGGCACCATCCACCGGCTGGTGAAAGTAGCGTATTAGCTACTGCTAGCCAGCTTTTTGCTACAAACTAGTGATCCATGTAGTTTGGTAATGCAAATTATTAAAGCCAGTTTTCAACATGTGGGGTTATAAATGAAGCCACATGTCCCATGGAGATGACCATTGGCCATATCACCTGTATGGGACAGTTAACTGCAGAAATAAGTATGTTTACTCCCTGCTATAATTCACCTGTTTAAATTGTGTGAAAAGTTTGTATTATTGGGGGCGTGGCCTCTTTTACTGACAGGTAGCTGTAGCTGTAGCTGTCTGCTAGGCTTCACCCAAGCTAATTGGAATCCCTGACCTGGACCTCTGGACCATGTTTGTGCTGGTGGAGTCTTTGGAGTATTTTTATGACATCATCTGACCCGTAATATGGCTGCTGTGAGGTTACTGTACTAGCAGACCGTCTCAGAAAGCTGAGCTCCAGTTTTGGTGCACAGTAAACTTGGAGGATTTTATTTGGATGTTACTGAGCACTGATTAGCAGGAATCTGTGTCTGTGTGATGCTTCTGTATAGTCTGTGGATGAAGACAACAAGCTAACATGAAGACAGTGAGCTTTAGAAAGTAATTTCAGGCCAAACTTTAAGACGGATTAATGAAAACACGAGCTGAGCAGCTCCTTTAGTCAGAGACTGAAACACTCTTGCTGCAGGAAGGAGCGCTTTCGCAGATCTTTCATCCCAACAGCAGTCGGACTATATAACTCCTCAATCACGATGTCATAAGTTACTGGACATTGTGGACATCTACGGTGACCACTATACACCTTCTATGTGTATGGACGTGTGCAGGTATATGTGTATGTATATGCATACATGTATATTTAGTGTGTACATGTGTGTGTACATGTCTATACTTATAGTTATCTATTACTTACATAAGAATAGTAGTGGTAGAATAGTTAAATATATGTCTTGCATATTTCCACAACTATATCCATAATCACATACTGTGTATGCTGTATATAGTGTATTATCTTACTTATTTTATATTTGTTTGTATTTTATTTGTATTTTCCTTCTGCACCTCTCTACCTGAGCTGAGGTAACGCAAAAAATTCCCCGCCGTGGGATCAATAAAGTCTTATCTTCCTTCAGCATCAGTGTGTTACAGATCAGTGTGTCAGTGCATTTTGCCTCTCAGGCTGCACCCACGGCTGTACTCTGCCTTTAACCTGCTCTCACCTCTTTAATACTCTTCCTGAGGATTTTTGTGAATCATCGCTGGTTATGACACATTTTTCCTTCAGTCTCACTACAGCCTGACGATGGAAGCAGAGCCCAGCGTTTTTCAGTCGTGAAGCTGTTAAACTGAATTTGGGTGGGTTTTTTTTCAGGTGTAAATTTTAAATAAACAGTTAACAGAAAGTGTAAAGACAACGCTGACCTCTGACCTTCCGGCTACAGGAGCGTGTGTCTCATCACGAGCCGCCTCTGCCATCATCTGCTGCTAATTACTGCAGCAACAGACGGTCGGCTCTCCCACACCTATCAGACTCCACCAGCTCACTGGCAGGAGGCGGATAATTTTGGAAAGTCAGCTTTCGCAAAGATTTCACAGTTTGTCTCCTAATGTTCGGATTCTCTGGCTCTGACTTCCATCTGACAGTTTGTGTTCAGGCAAACAGTCTATCTGATAACTGAGGGACATTTGTCAGCCAGGGAGAGATTTTCTTCTTACTCTTTACTAACGTATGTCTCTTATCTGACTGCGTCTCACCATCACATCAGTGCTGAAAGCAGAGACAGAGTGTTTATGGAGAGCTCTGAGCATCCACGATCAGCGGGAATAAAAACACAAAGAGGGACTAAAGAACAGCAGAAGTCAATCGGCATCTCAAACCTGTCACCCTCAAAATCACCTGATTTTAACATATTTTATAAAGCAGTGCAAAAAAATAACTTACACTGTGAATACTTTCTGATTTTCAGGCCCTTGTGTGAACGTATGAATGTGTGAAAGAGGCATGCAGTAGTAGCAGAAAGCTGCTGTTTAAGAAGCAGTCCATTTAAGCTCTGTCAAAACCTGCAACACCAACATAATGTTTTATTGGTGGCCTCAGCCTGCAGGCAGCTGTGTTTATTAGTGCAAGCAAATAATTCCTAATTCAAAGTGTGAATCTATTGAAACCGGGTGCCAGCAACATTATAGTGCGTCCAGTGTAGGCACAAATCTAGCCTAGGTAGTGCTTTCACGCTTTCAAGTGTAAAATAGCTGCTTAACACTAACTAACCGAAGTGGACAGGAAACACTTCATTTGTTAAATGTAATTTACACCGTGGAGACCTGCTCTAAAAAACTATCACAGATTTAGAAACTCTGTGTTTGTGGAGTGATGCTCCTGTTGTGTTGTAAACTATTTAGGTGTGCTTGGGAAAAGAACCCCGATATAACTGGGGGTTAAACTGCACCTTATTATTGCAGCTCTATCACTCTGTCCACCCATCCCTGTGCGGAAAAGTCAAATGCAGCGGGAACAGCATTGACTTCATCTGGTCGGTCCATTGAACCACCAGGTCACCTGACTCTAACAGCCTCTCCTCCACACAGTCCTCATTTACAAAGCGCTCTACAAACACTGGTGTTACGGCTAACAGCTGGATTCTCCTGTTTCAGTGCAGCTAGCCAACAATGAAGAACCACTTACAGCTGAAGAAGCGCCTTAAACCAACCGTTGTTGCGATTTGATGCTATAAAAATCATTTGAGTTGAAGTGGACAGAATATGTTTGCTTTAAACATAAAGTCGTAGCAGCCAAAGGCAGTACACAGATGAGTCCCATTACACAGATTTTGAGTTTCCATGTTTTCCTCTGAGTTAGTTCTCTCTAGTTAGCTAACTTAAACTAATCGAGAACTTTTAGCAGTAATCAACCAACCAACCCAGTGATTTCATGCTCTGTACTCGGACACAAAGGCGCTAAACATGTTCTGAACGATTTAACTGTAAATAGGTTGTTTTTTTTAAATCCAGCATCACAGACAGAGTTAAACCTATGACGTTTTTTTAGAGCTCTGTGGAGTAAATTACCTATGACATTATCTTAGCGTAACTCCTATTGCCTAGTAACAGCAATGGCGTGTAGCACAGAGCTGTTAAAGAGAAGATATAAAAATACTAAGGGATAGGATCCGCCCCATGCACTCTTCAAAACCCAAGAAAACGAGGATACAATTGTGCGGCCTTTGTAGCCTCACTGTGATGCAGCCGTCTACGAATGCGGACCTCGAATGATGCAGCCCCTGAATTTTGACACACCTGTGGAGTGACGTTAGTGAGTGCTCCAGTGATGCTCAGGTAAGCTATTTGTTTGCCTTTGGGTCTCACATCATCAGCTGCCCAGTATCTCCTCCTCTCACACTCCACATTCAGCTCTTGGTGCAGTGCATTACTGTTAACTCCACTGGTTCATCTTGTCCTCCATCACTTTTAAAAAAATTCAGACTCACTTGGTTGGGGCGACAGTTCCTTCTCCAGTCCACCAGAAAATCATGGCTCCAAACTTGGAGATGCTTTAACGTTACTGTTGATTATTGTTTTCATTCAAGTGGGATGCAGAAAGGTTTCAGTATTTACAGATTCTGCATGTTGATCTGAAGATCAAGCATAGCCTGTATACACTGTGTTCGTCTCCACTTATTACGAAAACTTCAGGCTGAGTGTTTCCTCGTCTTTTGTCCTACCTAATTGTCCTCTTTGAGTTCAGTGGGACCATCTTTTACAAAGAAAACACATTTTCTTCAATAAGAGTTTAAACTAATGACTGAGGCCGAGTCCTTTTCTCACTGACTTCACTTCAATCAGACTAGAGGAGTCGCCCCCTGCTGGCCATTTAAGAGGCTTCACTGTCGCTGTCTGCTGCTGGGAGGTTTGTTTTTTTTACAGTAAATAAACGACTTCGTTTGTCTGTCTTCTCTTTGTTTCTCTTTCATTTTTCTTCCTCTGTCTGTTTTCTTTAACTCGCTCCTTTCACAAACACCTGCAGTGCCTCAGGGCCAGTCTGTCGTCCACTGCTAACTCCAAACACACCGGCCTGTCACACACACACACACACACTCAGCGGGAGGAAGTGCTGAAGTGTAACACCTGAAGTACTTTTCCAAAGAGAAAAACATCTTGAATAATCCTTCATCAGCCCTCCAGGAATCAATCTGCCTCTCCTCAATGGACATTGAGGACAATTCTTCTTACACTTACAAAAATAAGTTTGGATGTTTTCCTTCTTAAATAATGTAAAAGCAAGAAAGATTTCACAGCAGGAGGTATGTCACATATCAACAAGTCCGAACACCTGGATATCAAAAATATGGTTGAAACACAAGAAGATTTGGCCTGCCTCATTTCTGTCTGCCGCTTATTTACTCTTTGAAACGTTGCGGCAAAATGTTGAGGAAAAGCACAGAGTTTTTTAAATGGACTAACAATGAGGTGGAGTTGTTGCTGCAAGTAACACAAAAAATACAAGTGAGTGAGAATGAAAGAATTTGAAGAAAAGCCATCTGGAGCATGTACAGACTGATATTAATCTTTAATAGGGCTGTCAAAATTGAGAGCAAACAAAACAACTGCTGTATAATGCCCTCCGCTATCTTAGTTTAATTGGTCACATGACTGCGTCACATGACTAAAATGTGTCATCATTTTCAAAAAGTCTCCGGGTTTTCAAATGGATCCGCTTTGGAGAGCGCTTTCAACACGCTGTGTTTTCCTTGACCGAAAACGGCGTCTCAGTGTGGACGGGAGGCCAAAACGGAGAGAAAAAGATGTGTTTTCAAACGAAAACGTATTAGTGTGGACATGGCCTGTATTTCATGACAAAGGAAACCAAAAACAAGCCTTTATTTTGGCAGCTGAAATCAAAGTCCACCAGAAAAGTAAACGGCAAGATAACAGAAAGTAAACAACAACAGCTAAACAGAGAAAAACAGGCATAAAAGTAAACTTAATATGAAGGAAAACTCTATCTGAGCAAACTAATGAACTCAACTATAAACAGCACCAGGAACTAAGAATGCACGACTGAAAATACTGAGGAAATACACAAAGAACAAAGTGTAAACAACAGGAAAACTAAGAGTCAAACAAAATAATAATAAACAGAAACTGGAAGCCCAAAAACTTCAAACCCCGGGCTACAACTCAGAGCCTGAAAAAACTGAAAAAACCTGAGTTTCTGGGTGAAGTGATTAAAATCTGATGTACTTGTTTGCAATTGTGCTTTGAAATCAACCAACTGACAGGAAAACTGAAGCTTTTGGTTCATGGACACGTCTGTGTGTCCGTTCCCAAATGGTGTAGTGATGCTGGTGGGAACCAAACCCTGCCCAGTCACCCACAACCCCCCTAACACACCACCTTCCTCCCTCCCTCCCTCCCACCATCCTCCTCCTCTTCGCCTTGCTTAGCTTTGACACCTCAGCTGTTCAGCAGGCTGCTGGGAGGAAGGTGTGGGGTGAGAGAGAGGGGGAGACGGGGAGATGATAATGAAGGTAGCATGCACAGATTGTTGCTCAGGGCTTTCTGTGCCGCCATGTTTGTGAGTGTGCGAACTCCACCCTGCAACATGGCCGCCGATCACGTCCTGCAAACATCTAGTTAACTCTTTCTAACAGCGTGTTTCTAGAAAAGAGTTGAAGAATGAGGACTAACTGGTTGTATTTGCAAATAACTTCCCTACCAGGAATCAGCTGATTCCCTGAGGCTTTATTTTTTCAAACACAATCTTTGTGAGGACCAAGCTTATACTTTCACCTCCGGGATGAAGACACTTGAGGAAAGCGAGGACATTCTTATGTCTAGTCCTCACTTTGGTAGGGCTGAGGTTAGGGGCTAGGGTGCGTACCATCCAGGGTCCTCAGAAAGACACTTGTACAAGTATGTGTGTGTGTGTGTGTAGTTAGAAAAGGTTAAAAACAAACAAACAAAAACAGCAAAACATCGAGGTCTGCAAAACTTCTGGATGTAAAATGTAAGCTATGACTGGAAGTGTGAGAATTCAGTGAATGTATCAGGTGTGTGTGTGTGTGTGATGTATAGGGTGTGTGAGGATGTAAATTAGAGGAGTTTGCTTTTGTTTGTAAAGATATTTGCTGATGTGTGCTTGCACGTTCAGCCTGTTGACACACGTTGCACTGCTGCTATCAGTAACTTCCCTTCAGATAGAAAAGCAAGGCAATTCTCTTTTGCGCTCAGTTAAAAATAAATAGCAAGTCTTGGATTTAAAGAATATTTATTGGACTCTGTAAGTCAAAAATAGGAACGTAAGGTCAAACTTTTGAGTTAGTAAGTCACACACAAAAGTATAAAAATCAAGATATTAATACAAATAATTAAAAAGTAAAAATTATTACTTAAAGCTACCAGACTGAAAGTGGAAAATATAAAGAATGGATAAAACTTTGTGAACAAATTTAAAAGAAAATTCTAACCATCTCAGTAGTTTTAGCTTTTTTATAACAGTTTAGAGATAACAATCTTGAAAGAAGTCAAAATGTAACTTAAAACATAAAGCACAGATATTTAATGTTAAAATGTTCAAAATTTAATTTGAACATTTTAACTTTAAAAGTCTTAAAGTTTTGTGACTGAAACGACAAGAAAATCTCACAGTTTTGAGATACAAATTACAATATTGAGACCTAAAAGTACAATTTAGGACAAAATGTAAAAATGCTGTGATTAAATCCATATTCCATCCATATAAGTTATCAACATGTGGGACTTATAGGAAGAAAGTCACATGTTTTGCTACTATTGGTTGACTGCATTACACAAACTGAGAATTAAAATCCACTGAGGAATGAAGGAGCTTCACGGTCATATCCAGAAGAAATTAATCTCACTTGTACAAGGGAAGCCGTTCTCATTGAAATGCAGGGGCGCCACTTCAGCTCAGTGGGCAGGCGACCACATGCCACATAGCTGGAGAGCAGTGGCCTTGGTTTGAGTCCAACCCACAACCTTCATGCATATCTTCATCGTTATCCATTAATGTAAAAAAATAATTAAAAGTGCCTGTAAAATGACAAATATGACCTTAATTTTACTCTTTAAGCAGTAGTAAAACTTGAAAAAATGCAATTTGGTATTTTGAATCATATTGAATGGGGTAATAATTTGAGGTCAGAAGCTCTTAGACAATAAAAAATAAATCACTTTTTACCCTTTGTAATGCGCTCACAGATGTCTTATTTAGTAAGTCTGTATTTCATAAATGCTGGCAGATTCTATAATGTACTTACAGGATTTATTAAAAAGACTTCAGCTGCAGGCTCGTTAGTAAACACTGACTCATATGTTCATAAGTTGAGAATCATATTAATATCCCTCCTTCCAAAAAACAACAAAAAAAAACTTGCTAATGATACCAAACAGACTCGGCTTGGCTGCAGATCTGCAGCCGTTTGCCACCAGCTTCTCTCATCCGACTATTTGCATCACTCTCAAGCTCCCTCTGAAAGTGAGAAGTTGATTGGCTGTCAACAACTTTCCACATTTCTCTCTCTTTCTTCCATCCACACTGTTCTCTTGCAATCCTAATTAACACTAAATGTGCCACCGGGCAAAAGCAGAGCGCGTGGCAATATTTGATTACATGAACAATAAATTACCATCAACAATACGGTTACGAAACGCACTGGAAAATAGTGACAACGATAATTATGTACAGTCATAACCACGCTGCCAGGGGGGCGGCAGGGACAGGTAGAGCTGTAATACGCTGCTGTTGTCTGCCACCCAATTATGTATGCATGTCAACAACACCTGAGCAGGCGAGATAATAAGCCAGAACAAAAGCCAGCGCTTCATTAGGCTGTATTAACCTGCACAGCCACACATAGAAGCACATTAACCAGATAAGTGGTGCAAATAAGGTGGGTGTACTACGACTGAATTTACTACCCACTGACCAACCACTGAGTCAAATACCAAACTGAGCCAGTCACGCTTTAAACTCACTCACTATTCCCTGAATTTAGTCTTCAAGGCAGCACTTCCTCCCACATCTGGGCAATAATGATAAAAAATGCATACAGCAGAAAAAATATGAAGGAAAATACGATTTAAAATCTAAATTGTGAGATAAAAAACTCCTAATTTTTAGATGAGAAGCTATAATTTTATATTTTATTATAAAAGCTTTTATGATCTTTTATAATGTTCGCTTTCTTTCTCTCGGCTCTAACTGCCACATGTTGCAATCATTTACTCCTTCCATACTTCTATATAAGAAAAAGAGAAGTCTAGATGCTAAGAAAAGGTGGGTAAGCTGTTAAGAAGTTGTTGAGAGGTATTCCCTGCCCCTCTGTTGTGCATAGCGTGAAATCATCGACATATAACCTCATTCTCCTGTGTAATGTTTTGTAAGCAAGTGTAAGTGTCCCTGAGTCTTTAAATGATTGTTTAGGAAGAAGAAGAACAAAACTAGATGCTAATAAAAGGCGGTGAGCCATTAATTGATGGATAAAAGATTATTGGGAGGTGTTTCCTCCCCTTGCCTGCAAATACAATGAAGTCATCTGCATATAATCTGACTCCTCTGTGTAATGTTCTCTGAGTAAGTGCGAGTATTCCTGAGTCCTAGCTCGACATATATGCCCGTTTGGCATCTCTTTGCTGTTGTTTTCAGGCACTTTGTGACATCAGCTTCAGCCATCATGTAGAAATAATAATCTATTAAACATGCTATGTCTTTCTTTTCATTGCCTTACTCTCATGCTTTATTTTATGCTCTAATTTGCTGTTTTGCCTTCTCCTGTATCTCGTTGTTTCCTGTCTCTCTCTCTCTGTCCTCTGCTCTCTCTTAACGTCGTGTTCGGTCTTCCTCCAAGCTTCCCTCCTCTTTCCACATGCTCTCTCCTTCCTCACCTCTCAGTCTATTTTTATCCCTCTTCCTCCACACTCTTCATCTCTCTCTGATGCTACCTTTTTCCTTTTGCAACACATTTCAGTCTCTCTTGTTATTCTTTCTCATTCAGCAAACAGTCTTTTCCCTGCTTTCATTCAGTTTTGTCTTTTCACTTTTCTCTTTCCTACCTCTGCTTTGATCTTATCAACATTTCATATAATCACCTTTATCCACTGATCCTCTCACCTTTTTCCTTTACCTGTAACCACAGGTGTCAGTGATACCGGAATGACACTCTGCCACTTATTTTCTCCAGGTGAGGAAGTACTATATTCACGTTTATTATAATCCAGCCGATTTTCTGTCACCACTGAAGAGCATTTAATGCAACAGTTAGAGCTTTCATACCGATGTATCGAAGCTGTGATGATAGACTCACAATGCCAGGGTTCATTTTAATTTCTCATTGTAATTATTTTGTTTAAAATCCTATGTAAAAGTGAGGCTGCTGAGCACCTGTGTTGTTTTGCATTTAAATCACGTCATTATATGTGGAGGGATTTCTGTTTCAAGTCTGTGAGGTTTTGTCTGCACTGCAAGAAGTAATGTGAGTTTCAGCAGACAGAAATGAGACAGAAATCTTCTTACACTTTTTTCTAATGTTGCACCCATTTAAGGAGACTTGCCAAGTGAAAACAAACTGCAGTTCCTCTAATGACCACTGGCAGCCTTTTACATAAAATCAACACCAGATCATAGAGATGGACAGACCACGTGACTTTCACGCATTGCAGGTACGAGTGGCAGCAAAATCAAAACACTGCGCTAGCATTTCTAGCACCGGTAATCATTCATTCTGCGGTTTTAATCCCTACTTGCATTTTATTTGCCCCAAAACCAGTTATGTACAAAACGGCGGAGAACACGGCAGGTCAGCACAAAGACAGACTTGACGAAAAGGCAAAAAGAAGTACGAGGAAAAAATCAAAGGAGTGAAAGGGTCAGACCCATACGAGCATACAGAGTGGAGTAAGGACGTTAGACGCAATCTATTTCTCTTTTCAGGTTGTAGTATTACACATTTTCAGATCTAATAGAAATAAAATAAGTGTTTCATAATTCATTCAATTTATTCTCCTTATTTATAACTGGCATTATTGTTTCATTCTATTATAGAATCTTACAAGAAAGAGGCAAACTTGTATTCCATTGTGCTTTATTAGCTGCTTTGGTGAAAAACAAATCAACACTGAAAAAAAACCCATTGCAGAACAACATACTGGAAAACAGTTATTCATCACTTGATTGCTTCAATACAACACTTGGGCACATATATGCAGGACTTTTCGTGGCTGTTTTGATCTCGCTCTCTCTCTTAACCAATCAAATCTCGCTGTGGTAGCAGCTTTAAACTCGGTATGACCCAGGTTGATAGAGGGTGCCCATTCTGGATCGCATTCCAGCATTTTGTAGGCTGATTTTCCTACAAAACACAACAAATATTAGCCCGCAAAGCCACAGTGAACAAAGCAGTATAGCGCAACGAATTCAATTCAAATCAATATAAGACTTATTTGCAACCCTACATCAACAATTATGTTATGATAAATTACATAATAACTTCAACAGAAGACTTACCTTTGTGGGAATGCTTGGAGCAGACTAACATGTGAGCTGGAGGGTTCTGGGACGTTATATTTGGTCTTCGAATGGCTGCAATCCAGGCCATCCGTCGCCTCTTTGTTACTTCGGAAACATGGCTTAAACAATTTTTTTTCCACGACGGAATCCGATAAAAACCGATCTCTTTACCCGTCTGTTTCCCGTGGCTGTCATGCAACTGGCTATTGCAGTTAATAATACAACAGCTTCTTGCCATTTTTGTGTTTCTTTTTATCGCTGTGTGACTGTTTTCATGTGAAAGCCTGCGTGCGCTAGTACCACTTGCCACTCGTACCTACAATCCTTTGTGGTTTTGACGTCACATTTTCGATCTCTATACAGTCTCTGCCCTCACAAAACGGGAGTCAGTGTTCAACTTTTATATAGCAACCAAGTTTTTTTAAAGTCATCCCAAATATGTCTACAGTACCAGAACTCTTCTTGCACCACAGAGGTCACACCCTGGATTGAGCGACTCTATATCATTCCAATGCAAATAAGAAACAAAAGAAAGGACAGATTACCACATATGTACATATTAAGACCATGGTACTGGATATGCAATAAGTACCAGAATAAGTAATAAGCACTAAAAAGTAATCAGAAAGATCAACTTATTTCCATAGTGGCCATTAGAAATAATGTCTCCCCTGCATTTGATTTATTTGTCAAACCTACGTCCATCTTTTCTGATCATGTTTGAAACTTCCTTTTTTTAAATAAGGATGAATGTTTGATTTTATGTTATGTGGGGGAAAAAAGCAGTTTTATGGGATGTAGTATTTTATTAAGATGACTCCAGACTCTATGGGATAAAGCAGTTTGATTCAAAGAGCTACAACCTGAAAGCGCCCTGTGATGGGCCGGCGCCCTGAACAGGAAGTACTGCGCTCACTCTGTGGGATAGGTTAAAGCACACCTGTGAGTCTAAACTTGATATGTAGTGACGTGAATTGATGAATGGATGTAAAGACACATTGTGTTGCAGCGTTTCGTAGTATGCATTACTTCTGATCCCTTTTGTAGAGCTTCAAAGTTAGAGCGTCCACAAACTTTTGGGCTAGTAGTGCACTCGTTCTATTTTAATTTAGCAAAAAAAAAGAAAAATCGTCGCCCTTCCTCTCAGCTCTTTTTTCTCAGACATATTTTTAAGTCGTTTCTCTCTCTGACACATTTCGCCTTCCCTCTCTTCTGTCAGGACGCACACACACAGCAGAGGTGAAGTCGAGAGGCTTGTCTTAGCGTGCCATCTGTCCTCGGCGCTGACGTTGGCTCTAATTACCGCGTCTCCCCTGGCTAATGCTGCCTCATTAGGCCGCCGGAGCATGTGCAGCCGACACAAGCGCCGGCGAGAATTTGCACCAGGAAACGGGAACTCGAGCCATTATGGGATCAGGAAATCTGTCTGGTGCGAAAGGCAATTCACACCAGCGGCTAAACGCTCATTTTGCTTCTCTCTCGCTCTCTTTTAATTCCTCCTCTCTGTGTCGTGCTCTCTCGCTCCTGTCGTCTGCCTTTGGAAGGCGTCGTGAAGGCCCGCGTCCAAGCACCAAAACAAAGGAGTCAAGCAAGAGTCCTGCTCCAAGAGGGGCGACTGTCAAACATGCAAAACTCCAACATCTCTGCCAAAGGACTCGTTTACTCTATGTTATTTCACTTTATAATAACATGGATTATAATCTTTGTTATTAAACCTTTTCTGAGCACGATCACCTGGTTTTAGTGTAATCAGTCAAAGCCAATGCAAAACTGCTGTTTGGGTAATGAAACACAGATGGTGTACACCATCCAAAATAAAAAGTAACAAAAAAAAAGGAAAATCATTACTCACATGAGTCACATTCTTGAAAATTAATTTCGTAATCTATACTTTTAAAATAACAACAGGCGTTTGCATTTGTTTCAGCGCCACCTAGGGGTTGACCATGACTTGTTAAAGAGGTTTTATTACACTTCTTAATGAAACAAACTACAGTATGGTTCATTTGAGTGTTATATAAATGGAAGTCGGTATTTAACTCATTGGATGTTATTTGTATTAAAAATCATCTGGTCCTGAGCGTCACTGCAGATTCACTGGGTTGATATTTATGTAACACAAACTGAAAACCAAAACAGAAGCAATGTGTGACTCCAACAACTCCTTTAGCAGCAATAACTTTCACTAGTCATTTTCTGTGTGAAGCCTTTACATTACTGTAGAGGACTTGTTCCCGCTGCATTGAAATAAGACGTACTTCCTGTTTACCAAAGCGTGTTTCAGTCAGATTAACCTCATTGGTCCTCTGATTGGATGTTGGATTGATGGAGGCACCTGTGTATACGTCTACAGGAGAATAGCGATGTTGGTCATTTACATTTCACCCAAGAGACCCTGAACAAGCCAAGTGGTTAATAAAATGTGTGAACCTTTAATAAGTATTCCAGCATGATGCACATTTCTTTTATATTTGTATATAGCACTGCTGAAATGTGCAGCTTACCCCCCCTTTTTCTACCTGTCTGCATTGGGTAGGATGCTCTGAATCTCATTGTAAGTGCATATAGTGAAAATAAAAGACATTTGATTCTATTCCATTATTTCAGATTTGATGCATTTAGAAACCCGCTGTGGCCACGCAGGATGACCTCCAGGCTTATGGTTTATGGCAAAACGCAACTCCTGTCCTGGAGTGAATGTTGGACAGTATGTTAATTTGTATTATCATGTGACAGTTAGCCAGAATAAATGTTTTCAAATGAATTCCTTTACACAGAAATCAGTCTACAGGCTGTCAGAGCTGGATAAAGCTTCATGTTTTCAATTATATTCCAGTATTTTCAGATATTGGCATTAAAAAGCGACATGCACTTGAAAAAGTTGTGCATGTCATCTTTAACTGTCCCTATGGTGACTGAGTTTTCATGACCTGCTTACAACAGTTTTGACCTCAACACTATGGAACCTAAAAATCAGTTGACTTATAAGATGATTCATAATTAGGATTTCCATATAAACCACGTCACCCCTCCATGTTGGCTCTTGTGGGTGAAATTAACACATGCTGTTACTGCACCCCTCCTCTGAATGTAAAGCAAACATTATTGGGAGTGTTTTCTGCTTTAAATATAAATCATGTTTAATGAGCAGAGAGTATTTCCTGACAAGTCCCTGCGGCTCCTCGCCATGAATCACCTGACAAGCTGCGAGATAAAGACCTGAGCCTTTATTGTGGTACCTCAGCTGCGGTTTCTTTGCACTGACAGCAGTGAGTCTTCTGGATATCGATAACCGCAGTTTATCAGCAACAGATGTCTGATGTCGGTAGCTGTAAGCGGTTCCCCACGCTGTCTGAAGTTGTTCTTTACCGAGGATGTTCACAACAACCACTGTGGCAACCGATTAACCAGAATCACAACGAGCAGGAGAGGTTTGTGGTTGGAGGAGTCGACAAGATCACTATGAACAGCCACAGACAACTATGATGTAATAGCAAACACCTCAGCAGCTACTGGTGTCTACCTGGGTTTAAATGATAAAAGGCATTTCAAATATACCCTCACTTTATCAATTTTCCATTTACATTAACAAAGTGATTAAATGTGACCTGCCCCATATGGAAAAGATCTATATAAATCTTATAAAGTTTGTATCTGTCTTGTGTGAAACTTGTATGAAAAGTATACAAGAGTGAAAACAGATATAAGATCCCTAGAAAAATTATATAAATGAAACTTGTATATGTTTATTTGTTTATTTATAAGGAACCCCATTAGCTTCCACAACAGTGGTTGCTAGTCTTCCTGGGGCCCAAACCATCAAATACCACCAATAAAAATGTTACACAATGAGTTGGATGCAAATTGTCCACATAAATTGGCTCTTACATCCACAATAAGGTTTTACAATTCTGAAAATGTAAACATATGTTTTGGATACTTACCAAAACAATATATTTACCCTTGTGGGACTAATAAAGGTATCTTATCTTTTCTTATAAAAGTGGCCACTTTCATGAGTAAATCATATAAGCCTTATACGATTCACTATATGAAGTATAGGCCACGTCTGATGCAAGTTTTTTATAAGTTTTTTCTATTTCTTTGCCATATGGGGCAGGCAGCAGTCATCAGTTCTTTTATGTGCTGCTTTATTCCTCTGTCTTTGAAATCCTTTGTCGAATTCTAAGACTACATCCACACTAGCCCGGATAGATTTGAAAATGGCATTTTCATCTGAAAACGCTCCAAGTACACACTA